>NC_064848.1:174126103-174385207 GCF_024139225.1 Suncus etruscus | reverse complement strand
CTGCTATGCTATCGCTCCAGCCCATCTTCATTCTTCTTCTTTTTTTTTTTTTTTTTTTCCATCTTCATTCTTGCCTCCATGATCTGATGAGAACTTAGGTAGAGCATACCTAGTATCTGGTCCCTTCCTGGGCCTATAATAGGAAATTGTGGCATCAGCAGGGTTTTTTTTGACAATTAATCCAAGACTCAGAGGTGCCACCTAATTTTCTTTCTTCCCACCTTTTGTCAACCTATGCTTTCTAGACTGCTAATGGGAGCCAGGCTTTGGACTAGGCAGGAATCCTGGCTGATTCAGGAAAACCTCTGACCAGAAATGGTGTACTATGCGGAAATTCCATGAATGTTGACTTAGTGAATGCTTTTTATACAGAATAAAATTTTAGGGTAAGAGAAAATAAATTTGGCGGGGTCTTGAAGATGACTCAGGATAAAGCACACAGGATAGATATGAAGTCCTGAGGCCAGGGCTATAGTACAGCAAGTAGGCATTTGCCTTGCATGCGGTCAACCTAAATTCAATCCCCAACATCCCATAAGGTCCACCAAGCCCACTAGAATTAATCCCTGATCACAGAGCCAGAGTAATCCCTGTATATTCTGGGTGTGTCCCAAAGGAAAAAAAATCAGCAAAAAATAAATGAGGTTTTTGAGCATAATTGTTGATGTTGTGATCCCCTCAAGGTCTGGGATCCTTGGAGAACCAAAGAAAAGAAGCTGGTTTTCAGGTTTCAGGCTGCAAGATAAAGTCCCGAGTTTCTTTTTCCTGTCATTTTTTTTATTGGTGGTGGTGGTGAAATTGTTGGGCCACAGCCAGTGGTGCCCAGGGGCTATTCCTGTCTCTGTGCTTTTTTTTTTTTTTTCTTCCCCTCTGTGCTTTGAAGTGATCCCTAGTGCTGCTCAGAGGACCATATTCAGGGTCAGGGATCAAACCTGGGGTAGCCACATGCAAGGAAAATGTTCTAATCTGGGGCCGCAGAGATAGCATGGAGGTAAGGCATTTGCCTTTCATGCAGAAGGACCGTGGTTTGAATCCCGGCATCCCATATGGTCCCTTGTGCCTGCCAGGGGCTATTTCTGAGCATAGAGCCAGGAGTAACCCCTGAGTGCTTTTGGGTGTGACCTAAAAACAAAAAACAAAAATAAAGAAAATGTTCTAATTCTTGCACTATCTCTATGTCCCAAAGCCATAAGTTCTCTTCAACCATAGTGCTGCTATATGTGTGTGTGTATGTGTGTGTGTATGTGCCTCAAAGACACATCACATGTGATATCTGAATGGCCCAGACACAGGTGACAGTTAAGATAATAATTGAACATTATTGTATATATATATAGTGGCACACCACACCACACTCCAAATCCAAACATATACTTCCACATGGGTACAGTCCTGTGGCCCTTTTCCCCACATCTCCTGCTCAAGTACTGACCTTGATTATCACTGTAAGTAATATCCCCATCCCCAGAACTGTTTGGAAACCTCTCCCCTTCCACCAAAAAAGCTAGTTTTCATATGGTTGTCCCCATCATTTTTAGGCTGCAGTTGTCTGTGGCGTTACTTTTTCTCATCCCTTGCCGTTCCAGCCCTGGAAAGAAGAGGCCACCCTGATTCATGTCTTTCCGCCATGCTTACAACCAAAGAAGTGATGCAGAAGCTTGCTCTCAAGCTACTCTGCCTCCAACTCCACTTTCTCTTCTTTAGTAATGACAGCACAGGATGCCAGATTAATGGTTCCCAGAATGAAATGAATCCATCTTCATTTAGGCGAGCAATGCCTAGACTTTATAAACAGTTAGTCTTTGAAAGCCCCTTTTCTCCTGTCCCTGAGTTTTCAGTTTAGTTTTCAAAATTCCAATTGTGGAAAGGTAGGGAGCCTAGCTAGAGCTGTCAGAGTTTTGAGTTTGGGGTTTATTTGACTTGAGAGATTAAAGTGAGAATTAAAATGAGATTAAAGTGCTGACAGCTGAACAACAGAATCTTATTGGCAGGACTCAGGAGAGATGGTTTGTAATTGCCCCAGGGCAGCAGTAGTTAAAAGAATAACTATAAATTATGGTGCTTTAATATCTATTAAAATAATTTAGAAGAAATCTGGATCCCACAGGGTTATTGTCTCAAAGACACATCACATGTGATATCTGAATGGCCCAGACACAAGTGACAGTTAAGATGATCATTGGACATCAGTAAAACCACAACTGTGGAGCCAGAGAGATAGTACAGTGGGTAGGTTTCTTGCCTTGCACACAGCAGACCCCAGTTCAATTCCTGACATCCCATATGGTACCTTGATTTTTGAGTGCAGAGCATGAGTGAGACCTGAGCATTGCTGGGTGTGCCTTTCTCTCCCCCTCCCCACAAACAAAACAAAAGAAAACAAAAACAAACAACAAAATACACTGCTGTGAACAGAGTCTGGACCTCCTGGGTGTTTCAGGAGGCTAAGGTAGGAAGGTTCTCTAGTGAAGTCACTTGGAAGATTGGCAAGATCTCCTGTTTTGCCTTCCAAGAGGTTTTCTTGATAGATGTGGTAAATAGCTGTTTTATATTAGTGTTCAGCCCCATCTGGGTGTGTTCATTTTGTTTTCAACAGGATTACCATCTCCTGCCTGGCCAGACAGAAAACAAAAGACTGAGCTGAGGCCAGCAGTCTGGGGCTGGGAGGAAAAAGATAGATCAGCCTCTTCTGTGTTAGCAGAGGTAGAATCGAGGAACCCCTTTCTTTCTTGTATGAGTTTCAGTCTGACACTGTTTTACTCTGACGTCTCTGTCTAGGACTGCCCTATTTTGTAGGGTCAACCAAAGAGCAGCATGGCAGCTGGGATGGCAGTGTGAAGTTTTTCATTAAGGTTCAGAAATTCAGTGCCAGCTCGGGGAGGGTAAGAATGGCTGGGGGAGGCGGAATGGCTTTTCTGTCATCAGATGCAAGTGGATATACTCAGAGGGCTTGACTGAATTTCAGACTTAATCTACTTGCACCAGAGAGTCCAGTGGACTGAGCACAAGCTTTGCCTTAAAGAGGCCCAGGTTCAAACTCCTGCAACAAGCCTCTTGTAGTTGAGCACTGTTGGATGTGGCACAAAAATTTAAACAAACCAGAACTGGAGAGATAGCACAACGGTAGGGTGTTTGCCTTGCACTCAGCCGACCCAGGATGAATGGTGGTTCGAATCCCAGCATCCCATATGGTCCCCTGAGCCTGCCAGGGGAGATTTCTGAGTATAGAGCCAAGGAGTAACCCCTAAGCAATGCCGGGTGTGACCCCAAATCCAAAATAAATAAATAAAAAATAAACTACCTGGGTCGGAGAGATAGCACAGTGGTGTTTGCCTTGCAAGCAGCCGATCCAGGACCTAAGGTGGTTGCTCAAATCCTGGCATCCCATATGGTCCCTTGTGCCTGCCAGGAGCTATTTCTGAGCATAGCCAGGAGTAACCCCATGAGCACTGCCAGGTGTGGCTCCAAAACCAAAAGTAAATAAATAAATAAATAAATAAATAAAAATAAATAAACTGCCTACCTAACCCATGTGATCTTATAATAATTCATTGGATTTTTTTTAAAGCCACACCTGGTGATGCTCAGGGCTTACTCCTGACTCTATGCTCAGAAATTACTACAGGCAGTGCTTGAGGGACCATATGGTATGCTGGGGATTGAATCCAGGTCAGCTGCATGCAAGGCAAGCATCCTACCCACTGAACTATTACTCTGGCCCCACTTGTTGGATTTTTATTTGTTTCTTTTGGGTGAGGGGATGGTGTGCAGGCTGCCTTCAGGATCATTCTTAATGGTGCTAAGTGTCAGGGCTTTAACCCAGGCATATACAAGGCAAGTGCCTCGCCCTTAGTCTGTTGGAGTGTTAACTTTGTGGAGAATTTGTGTGCTTGAATCTTAGGCAATGTCCAGATTAGAAAATTTAATGTATTGGGTAGTGGCAAAGCAGGAAGTTAAAAAAAAATAGGCCAGTACAAGTTTCACTGATCACTCATTTGACTCCATTAACATTTATCTGGAATCTGTGAAATGCCAGACATTTAGGAATCTTGGGCTCATAGAGACATAGTGGTGTTATCAGCACTGTATTCTGTCTGCAGGCAGTTCCCATCCTGGGGCAGGGAATGCAGGCACAGAAAGTTTCTGTGTGCATCGGTGCTCTCCAGAGAGGAGCAGGTGTCTGAATGTTCTGCTTAGTGTTATTTGAGCTGGCTATTAAGGAATAAGTACCTTACTCTGTGCACCAGGCAGAGAAGATTGGTGAAGAATTTGTAGAAGGCTACAACAGTTCAAGAAAAAGTAATGAGGGCCCGGAGAGATAGCACAGCGGCGTTTGCCTTGCAAGCAGCCGATCCAGGACCAAAGGTGGTTGGTTCGAATCCCGGTGTCCCATATGGTCTCCCGTGCCTGCCAGGAGCTATTTCTGAGCAGACAGCCGGGAGTAACCCCTGAGCACTGCCAGGTGTGGCCCAAAAAAAACAAAAACAAAAACAAAAACAAAAAAAAAAAAGTAATGGGCTGGATGGAAAGCGCAGCAATAGGGCATTTGACTTGCATGCGGCTGACCCAGGACTGACCTCGGTTTGATCCCTGGCATTCCATATGGTCCCCCAAACCAGGAGCAATTTCTGAGCTTGGAGCCAGGAGTAACCCCTAAGCAACACTGGGTGTGGCCCAAAAACCAAAAAAAAAAAAAAAAAAAAAAAAAAGGTGATGAATGAAGTTAGTGTGCTGGGGTGAGGAGAAAACGAAGAGAACCTGGCCTCAGATCTTGGTGCCACCTGAGGAGTTGGACCCTGTCCTGCAGGCTGCTAGGAAACCACTGGCAATGTGAAACATGAGCCAGATGTGATCCGATTGTGTTGTATAAATAGAACTCTAAAACAGGCTGGAGAGGTAAGAGCTGAGTCAGGGAGTCTGAGAAGCAGCCTCCTGCAGCTTTGCTGGTGCGATTGAGAATGACATGCGAAGGTGGGTTTCAGTGCAAAATCTCCCATCAAAAGGATGAGGCAGATGAAAGTTTCCTGCTGGAGAGGCCAGAATGATAGCACAGTGTGTAGGGTGTTTGCCTTACATACAGCCAACCTACCAGGGTTTGAACCCCCCCCCCCCCCGGCATCCTATATGGTTTTAAGCCTGCCAGGAGTGATTTCTTTCTTTCTTTCTGTCTTTCTTTCTGTCTTTCTGTCTGTCTTTCTTTCTTTCTTGCTTTCTTTCTTTCGTTCTTTCTTTCTTTCTTTCTTTCTTTCTTTCTTTCTTCTTTCTTTCTTTCTTTCTTTCTTTCTTTCTTTCTTTCTTTCTTTCTTTCTTTCTTTCTTTTTTTTTTTTTTTTTTTTTTTTTTTTTTTTTTTTTTTTTTTTTTTTTTTTTGGTTTTTGGGCCACACCCGTTTGACGCTCAGGGGTTACTCCTGGCTATGTGCTCAGAAATCGCCCCTGGCTTGGGGGGACCATATGGGACGCCGGGGATCGAACCGCGGTCCTTCCTTGGCTAGCGCTTGCAAGGCAGACACCTTACCTCCAGCGCCACCTACCCGGCCCTCTTTCTTTCTTTCTTTCTTTCCTTCCTTCCTTCCTTCCTTCCTTCCTTCCTTCCTTCCTTCCTTCCTTCTTCCTTCCTTCCTTCCTTCCTTCCTTCCTTCCTTCCTTCCTTCCTTCCTTCCTTCCTTCCTTCCTTCCTTCCTTCCTTCCTCTTCTCTTCTCTTCTCTTCTCTTCTCTTCTCTTCTCTTCTCTTCTCTCTCTTCTCTTCTCTTCTCTTCCTTTCTCTTCTTTTCTCTTTTCTCTTCTCTTCTCTTCTCTTCTCTTCTCTTCTTTTCTTTTCTTTTCTTTTCTTTTCTTTTCTTTTCTTTTCTTTTCTTTTCTTTTCTTTTCTTTTATTTTCTTTTCTTTTCTGCCAGGAGTGATTTCTGAGCACAGAGCCAGGAATGACCCCTGAGCACCACTGGGTATGCCCCAGCCCCCAAAAAGTTTCCTGCTGGAGCAACTTTCAGGAGGAGGAAACAGAATTCAGATAAAGGTGATAGGAGTCAGATACAGCAGATAGAAGCATCCTTTTCTTGGGAGGGAGGGGGTGATCCCGTAATAGGAAGCAGAGGTTTGGAAACTTATAGGTGAGCATAAGGACATGTAGAATGAGGCAGAGTAAGGGCAGGTAAGGGGGGGGGCATTACAGGCCATCACATTCAGGAAGCATGTGCAGGTCTGAACAAGAACAATTGGGGAAATTGAAATTGAGGTTGAGAGAGAGAGAGAGAGACAGAGACAGAGAGAGAGACAGAGAGACAGAGAGAAAGAGACAGAGAGAAAGAGACAGAGAGAAAGAGACAGAGAAAAAGAGGAATGAGGAAAGAGTGTGATGAAAAAAAAAGAATTGTAGGGAAAAAAGCAGCCTACAAGAGAGCTGAATGCAGCCCCAGGGCCAAATAGAAATAGTGTTAGCAGTCAAAAGTTTTAGTGTTTAGACTTGGCATGTGGGCGACTGCCCATATTTTTGTTACTCAAAAGCCTGGTTGTGATAAATGATATTCATGGAGAGCTGCCAGCAGCTCTGCAGTGCTTCCATTCCTCTGTAGAGTTTCACTGGATACAGACAGACCATCCGAAAGTCATGTTCTAGGGTTGCCCTGATTTGCCTCCTTCCCGTTTCCCTGAACTGCCTTTTTGTTTTGCTGCCTATTTTCACAAAGGGGCCTCTAAGAAACTTTTGATTGCAAGAGATTGTTAGGAACTGTGGGGTGTGCTGGGGATCTTGCCCAATGGGTTACTCATTGTCTCCACTACAGTTACTTAGAGGAGAGGTGTCTCAGGAAATCTGTATCTTGAGCAGCCAAAATGTTTAGTAGGAACTATAAATCTGGTAACTGCTGATACTTTCTTTTCTGCCATGGCTATTAAGCTCAAAGCCAACTACACAATTTATTGAAATTCAGCAGATTTTTAGCTATTTAACTGCATGAACTTCTATGTTCTAAAAGTCTCCTTGGTTCTTTTATTCCTCCTACCCCAATTTCTTAATCTATTTTAATAGTATTATATTGTTTGACTCCAGTAAGCCTTCTTAAATCCTTTTCTGTAGCTGAGAGTTGTTTAAGAAAAAGGAAATCATTTAGGGTGATAACACACAGCAGACAGATGATTCAAGGTACTGGAGCACATAGTTTGCATGCAGGAGTCTTGGGTTTGAGCATTGCCAGGAGCCAAAGGAAAACTGTTGACAAACTTTCACCACATTTTCTTGTGAATGAAATCTTTAGTCAGATCGTTAAGATATTGTGGAAATAACCCAAAGGGATAACTAAACTCTTCATTCTTCAGACCCAGGGAGCAACAGCTTCTTCTGTTTAATGAACTACATGCACGTTATATGATGTTCCGGGGAGATGCTCTAACAGATGCGACCCTCAGGTGGATGCCTCCCAAGACAAAGGGCTGAACTAAGGGCTGTGTGGTAAATACATGGCTATGCCAACAGATGTGGTAAAGATCTGCAGTATCTCTGAGTGGACTTTGAGACATGCATGTTTTGATGTTTGGGGTCCACAGTGGTAGTGTACAGTAATACAGTGGTATCACTTTTAAACCGACTATGTAGTGCTAAGGATCAAACCCACAACATACTTTCATCTGATTGAGCTATCATCACTCAGTCCTTGAGACCTAGGTCTTAGCAGTAATCGTTGTTAGGTGAATGCTCTTGTCAGCTGTATACAATGTGAATTCCGGGCGCTGGAGAGAGAGCACAGCGGTAGGGTGTTTGCCTTGCACGCAGCTGACCCAGGACAGACGATAGTTCGAATCCCAGCATCCCATATGGTCCCCTGAGACTGCCAGGATCGAATTCTGAGCACAGAGTTAGGGATGAGTACCTGAGTACCGCTGGGTGTGACCCAACACCCCCCCCCCAATACAATGTGAACTCAAGACTTGAAAGCTGAAGGAGGCCCAGGCATTATGTAGGATGATGATCTGATGAATCAGATCCTACATCTGAATTTGATCAGGTCCTGCATCTAGAGCAGGGAAAAACTAGTTGGTTTTATTTATGAAGGATTAAAAAAAAAATCCAAGCTGGTTAATCCTATGGGAATGAAAATGAAGACAGTGTGTGTAGGGGTGGGGAGGGGTAGGGAGGAAATGGGGAAAGAAAATTGAAACTGTTTATCATCAACGGGATGGATTTGAAGCACTGCCCAGGCTCAGTGCTATACAATGGGCAGCTATAAAATGATGATGTTGGTTTTCCTGTTTTTCCTGCATGTCAGCTCCATGGAAGCTTTTATAGGGGCTCTTCAGTGAAGTTTCCAGTAGCAGCAGCGGTACCATTCTGGGGTTCATGGGGCCCAAGCAAATCAAGGGGAACTTTGTGGATACACTAAATGATAGAGAGGTATGCTGCTTGGATCCCAGTGCCAGGTCCCCAGCCAAGCAACAAAACCCACTTGAAACACAATATACTTCTAAGTGGACTCATTTAGGCCCTGTCTCTGAAACCACCCTGGAAAGGAACGTTGTTGGGTCTTTGGATCCCACACCTTTTCTCCATTATCAGAAAGGATTACAGCTGATCAGGTTTTATTGACTACTAACCACATGCTAGAAGCACTTAGATTTCCTTATCTGACTCTTGAGTCCCCTCCATGGGTTATAAACTGGTGTTCCCTTTTAGGCAGTTTGTCCAAGAGTGATGCAGCTAGTAAGGTGAAGCAATACTGAATCCAGGTCTACCAGCTGCCAGGTTCTGTGCTCCTCACAATGGGCCACTCACTACCCACTTTGTTGTTGTTGTTGTTGTTTTGTTTTTGGGTCATACCCAGCAGTGCTTGGGTGTTACTGCTGGCAGGCTTAGGGGACCATATGGGATGCCGGGATTCGAAACACCGTCCTTCTGCATGCAAGGCAAATGCCCTACCTCCATGCTATATCTCCGAGGCCCCCACTTTTTTTTTTTAATTGGGTGGAAGCTCAGGGAAACTGGATATCTTAAGTATGCCCTTGGTTGAGTTCAGGATGCTAGTGATAATTGTAATGTGGAAGGATGACAGTCTTCTTGGTGCCAGAATGGCTCACCTATGTCATTTAACTGCCACTACCTATTCATTGCTTCCAGTCAAGGCAGCTCTTTGTCACCTTAGGTGGAATAGACTCTTTTGTAAGAATCTCTGCCATAATGGGGCTTTCTTTGTTGTGGGATGGGAGGGGGGTTTGAGGCCTGCTAAGGGTTATTATTTAAGTGGCTCACTCTCTTTCTCCATTTCTGTATTTTAAGCTAGACCTTGAAAATGTCAAGAATGGGAATGGGATGCCCAAAGCAGACCCTTGAATATGGATCTTAATAGGGTAGGGGGATGCTCAAGAGAATTGGATTTCAGAAGGTAGGAGTCTGACAGTTGCCCCTATTCACTGTTGCTTGGAAGATAAAGGAAGGGCCTCAGTCACATTTATTACATGGAAGATGTGCTGCTGGTCTAGTTAGCAGCCCAGTGAGGCAGAGGGAGGAGTTTGGTCATAGTGGTCACCACTGTGAAGCTTGCATGCTAATGATTCTGGAGGTGCAAAATGACTAAACTGTGGTCCCTGCTCTCAATAACTTAACTTCAGCATAGGGTACTGAGGATACAGAAAAGGATAATTTCCATTAGCAGGGAAACAGAGTTGGGGGCCCATAAACTAAGGCTGAGGTGATATTTGAGTTCAATCTTCAGAGACAAGGGCCTGGCAAGAAGCATAGTAAGGAAATGCCTATAGCAAAACCAGGGAGGGCACAATGATTGGGACTGGAGAGTTAGTACAGCGGGAAGGCACTTACCTTGCACATGGCCAACCTGGGATTAATCCTCAGCATGTATGTGCCCCCTCCCCCCCAGTATCTCCAAAGTAATTCCTGAGCACAGAGTCAGGAGTAAACCCTGATCACTGCTAGATGTGGCCCCAAGACAAAAGTTTTGTTTTATTTTATTATTTATTTATTTTGGTTTTAGGGACACACCTGGATGTGTTCAGGGGTTACTCCTGGTTCTGCACTCAGAATTCGCTCTTGGCAGGCTTGGGGGGACCACATAGGAGGTTGGGGATTGAACCTGGGTCTGTCCCAGGTCGGTAACATGCAAGGCAAATGCCCTACCACCGTACTATCACTCTGGCTCAAGACAAAAGTTTTAAAAAATGACAATGCTGATGCTGCACATTAGGAGGAAGGATAAAGTTTGGCTGCCAGATTAGCTTAGGAGATTCCTGACTCACGATAGACTGTTAATTGTTATTTCAGTAAATGGAACATAGCGGTGTGGGTCTTGATGGTAAATGTTATTGTTAGCAGGAATGCATACTTAGAACTTACTGTTTGCCTACTACATGCCAGGCACATGTGCTAGATGTCATGTAGGTGTTTATTGTTCACTTATTGTCTGAAGTGGATTAGTCCTGTTTCCAATGAGGAACGTGAGGCCCAGAGAGGTGCATTACCTGTCGGCGCACAAATATTGTATTTTTCGTACCATAAGATGCACTGTACTATTTCTCCCCCAAAATGTGCCTTATGGAATGCTGTCTGGAGCTGAAGCCTGAGTGCAGGGGAGGAGAGCATCTAAACACAATGTACATCTGATAGTCAGGTGTGTCTTATAGAGTGAAAAATATGGCAATGATAGAACTGAAGCTTGAAACCTGGAAGCCTGGTTGTAAGGCTTGGTTGCAAGATCATCTTTTAGCCGATTCCAGAATTGTCATCTTGAAATGTGAGTGACTCTGTGGTTAGAACTGACTTTCTGTTATTGTTCTTGGTTTTGGGCCACTCCTAATGGTGCTCAGGACCAACCTCTGGCTCTGTGTTGAGGAATCTCTCCCAGAGGGGTTAAGGGGAGATTATATGTAGTGTTGGGAACTGAACTAGGTTGGTCCCTTGCAAGACAAGCAACCTACCTACTGTACTATCTCCCAGGTCCTTAGATCAACTTTTTAAATAGAAAACTCTGCCAAAATATAGAGGTGTGTTGGATCAGGAAAGAGATCTGTGAGGCTGTGAAAACCAGCACACTTTTTCTCCCAGGGTGCTTCAAGTCTGTGGAACATGTTCTGGAGAAGCCACCTCAGCATCATGTTGTTCCTTCCCCCAGTGTCATTGACTTTTTACCTTGCCTTGAAGACAGTGTTGACATTGAAGAGTCTCTATGCACCATTTCTGACAGTGGCCAAAAATCTCACACATCTGAGCTCTCATTTATTTTTTTGGAAGGTGAGAAGGTGGTGGGTATGGGGGCACATCTGGCTCTGATCAGGACTTGCTCTGCACTCAGGAATCACTCCTGATAGGTCCCCCAGTAACTGAACTCAGGTTGGCCACAGACCAGACAAGCATCCTACCTGCTGTACTACTATCTTTCAGCTCCTCCTTTTTTTTTTTTTTTTTAAGCAATACCCTCCATTTCTTCTTTAAAAATCCACCATCCTTTTGGGTGTATGCCAGCTCTGTATGTGTTTACATTGTCTCCCTTAATTGATTTATTAAGGGACAGCTGAGAATTAGAGTGGTTGAAAACTTGCTAACAGTCACCCAGAAAGAAGTAGAGCTGGATTGGGACTCCAGAGCCAGCCTTACCTGACTCTCTTCCACAGCACCACTTAGAAATAACACAGACAGAGGCTGCAGATTTTCCTGCCCTATGTGAGCTTGACAACCCCCCACCCACCCACTCCTTATTCTTAAATTCTTTCTGTATGTTTGGCCCAGCTTCCCCTATCGTTGAGTTCCTTTATGAGTTGCCTGAAGAGTTTGTACATCCAGCCCTTTCATCCTGGTGCTACTGAAAAGATTCTGTTTTTGAGTGCTAGCTGGTGGAATTGACCTGTCAAGTGCCTTAGCCAAGCATTGTGTGTGTGTCTTATGCATTTTGCAATCAAAATGGGATATCTGGGATTGGACAGATAATAGAGTGTGTAGGGTACTTGTCTTACACAGTGATAACCTGGGTTCTATCACTGGACCCTATATGATCCCTCTGAGCCCTGGCAGGAGTAATTCCTGAGCAATACCAGTTTGGCTCCTAAACCAAACCAAAACCAACCAATCAACCAACCAGCAATCCAAAAATTATCTACCCCCATGTAAAATGCACTTAAATGGGATATCTAAGATCTTTTTTTGGGGGAAGGGGATATGGCAGTGTTCTAGGAATACTCAACTTCATGGTTGCTCCAGCAGTAATTGAGATTATGCAGTGCTAGGAATCAAACTTGGACCTCCTGCATGCAAAGCCTGTGCTCCAGCCCAGGTCTTTGTTTTTAATTATAATGTTTTACATCTCTCTTAGCTAATCCAGAGTCAGCTGGGGATGGCAGCAAATCTTCCTCTAGTTTCCATTGTGATGGATTACTACAGCATTTAAAATGGTATTTAATTTGTCCATGTGCCCTGAGGCTTTTAAATATCACACTTACTTAATTGTTGGGAATCAATTTGAACCCCAGTATGTTCAGCAAGTTGAACTCAGGAAGTCCCATGGAGCTTGTGGCTCCATTAACAGGGATCATAGTGCAACAATTAAAATGTGATAAGTTTTGCAGCTTTACAACCTTCATTTCATCTTTTAAGAATCAGTCTTGAGGCTGGAGGAGAAAATACAAGATTTAAGGAGCTTGCTTTGAATGTGGCTAACCGAGCCTTTATTTTCAGCACCACATATGATCCCCAAGCACCACAGAAGTGATCCCTGGTCACAGATCCTGAACGCCCCAAGAATTCTACCTGCTAACATGATAAAAAAAATTTTGTCTAAGGGCCTAAGATATAGCTCAAAGTGGAAGAGCATATAACTAGCCCCAGTTACTTTGAGTTCTGCCTGTTCTCCCTGTTACTGCTATTACAAAAAATAATTAAAAAATTTATCTATTTTGGGAAGAACTAGGGCCAGTAATAGGGGCTGTTGGTGCCCCAATAATGACAACCTCAGCAGTAGGGGTACAGGCAGTAATGTGGTGGTACTGGGGGAGGGCATGCGGTCACACTTTACTTTGCTTAGGGGTCCATGCACAGCCTCACACACACTCTAAGCATGTGCTTTGTTACTTCTCTCTGTACTCAGACCATCTCAATTTTATTGTTACAGTGTGCTGAGAATGAGTGTATGGATATTTTAAGTTTTTATTTTTGGAATTGAATCACCATGAGATACAGAGTTAAAAGTTGTTGATGGATCAGCATTTTTTATTTTTAGGTCTTTGGACTGTATTCAGCGATGCTCTAGGGAATACTCCTGGCTTTGTCTTGGGTCACTTCCAGCTGTTCTGGGGGTGGAGGGTACATGCAGTGCTGGGGTTCAAACCCAAATCTCCTGCATGAAAAGCCTTTATTCAGCCTTAGAGCTCTCTCCCTGGCCCTATGCATCACAGACCATGGTTATTCCTCAGGTAGCTCTGAATTAGTTCAGGGATTCAGATTTGAAACTGAATGTAACCACAGGCCCCTACGTGTGCACTTTTTGGGTTTCCCACAGAAGAGAAGTGAGAGAAGAACTAATTTTACTCAGGGGAAATGTGTAATTTAGAAGCTGTCTGCATGTATAAGAAAACAGACCCTGTGGCTGCTCTGTAAACCCAGACTGGCAGCCAAGTCTTATTGTTGCCTTTGCTTCCCTTTATGTTTGTATTTGAAGGACCAGGCCAGAGTTCTGTGTGCTCCCCCGCTAGGCAGCCCTGGACTGTAGAAATGGCTGATGTGGAGCAGGCATCCTCACTTACTCCTTCTGCCCTTTACTTTCCCCCAAAGTACAGTCCACAGTGAAGGAGGAACAAGTTTGAAAAGCACAGGTAGTCCTGGAACTGCCATAGGTGGGATTTAATTCTTTTCACTACCTGGAGCATTTCTACACTTGACAGCCTTGATATCTCATGGTCTTCCACTCTGACACCCTCACCCCTGAGGGCCTGCCAGGTTGGCTCCTAGGCACATTCTCTTCCTCCACAGTCTCCTGTTATGTTCAGGCTTAACCAAGAAAAAACTGGGGTAATGGAGTCTCACCTGCATTTTATGGATTTCTTTGCTGTCTAGTTTAAGTCAAATTCAGATCTTTTTTGCTTTTGTTTTGTTTTGGGGTCACACCTGGTGGCTCACTGGTGGCTCAGGGCTTCCTTCTGGCTCTGCACTGGTAGGCTTAGGGATCGTATGGGATACTGGGGATGAAATATAGTGTGGCTGTATGCAAGACAAATGCCCTACCTGCTGTATGTACTATTGCCCTGGCTCCTCACATCCTTTGTAAAGAACTTATTTTATAGGGCAGAGCCAAGAGTAAGCCCCAACACCCCCAGCCAACCAACTAACCAACCAACCAACCAACCAACCAACCAACCAACCAACCAACCAACCAAACTGATTTCTAAACAAACTAATTCTAAATCCGACTAGAAAAAGAGTCAACAACCCAGTGATACTTAGGGATTGCTCCAAACTTTGTACTTGGAGGTTATGCCTGACAGTGTTTTAGGAAATCATATAGTTTTTGGGACTGAACACGGACCCCCTGCATGCAAAGTATGTGCTCAACCCATTGAACTCTCTCTCTCTGGTCCTAACCTCACATCTTTAACACACACACACACACACACACACACACACACACACACACACACACACACACACATGAGAGAGAGAGAGAGAGACAGAGAGAGAGAGAAATATCAGTGCAAAGGCTGGGGAGATAGCTTATATGGAAGAGCACATGTCTAGCAAGAATAATGTCTTGAGTTTCTACATGATGGGAACATGTGGGGAGTGGCTCCAATCAAATAGTGATTGGCTGCCATTGTCCTGTGCCCTTGGGGTCTAAATTTCTTCAGTAGTTGCTCCTTTCCGTGTAATAGGTCACCTAGAGAGTGGTCCCTGTCGGACTTAGAGTTGCACGGAGTGTGCAGCTAAGGGGTAATTGAACTGCTCTTGAGCCAAGTTCTGGCCACTCAGGAAGCATAGAAGTCCTGGGACTGAAATTATAGTACAGTGTGTAGGGCATTTGCTTTGCAGCAGGCTCAACCTCCATCTTCAGTATTCTATAAGATTCCCTGAGCACTCCCAGGAGAAATTCCTGAGCATATACCCAAGAATAGTGCCTAAGCATGTTGGTTATGCTCCCCTAAACAAACAAACAAACAAAAAACAGAAAAAGAAGACATAGTAGGAGTTCAGTAGCAATTAGGAACTGCTGTTATGGCAAGGATGACCAACAAAAGGACAATTTGGTTCCAGAGATGATGAGCGGGAAAAGAGGGCTATGGTTGTAGACTTTTCTCTGAACATCCAGATGGATCCCAGATATAATCCAAGAAGAAAGGTCTGATTTTGTTTGTCTCCCTCCCCCGTCTCTCTAAATAATTTTTATTTTCAAAGCATGATGCAGGCATTAATTAACACTCCTTCTCTCCCGGGAGGTAGGCAAGTGGGAACACCATCCCCATTTAGTGAATCCCAGGGAAAGGCAGATGCTGGAGCCTCAGAATGAGTCTGCGACCAAAACCTCAGGTAGCTGACTGAGACTTTGGGGGTTTTACCCTAAGATCTGAAACTTACCCTTGTAGCCACCTACTTTCTTTGTGTCTTTGGAAAGATGTGTTTGGTGCTGGGTGGTGAATAACTGAGTCTTGAGAATTGCAAATAATTCCACCCATTGTTAGGAATTCTAAATGGCAGGTCATATATCCATTAGTTTTATATGTTCACTCACTAGATTAGCACATACAATCTATGGCCTGGGTACATGCTTAGCATGGGTGACTCCTGCTTTCTTTTCCTAGCAGCATTTCTGGGAGCGATTCAAAGCACTAAGTCAGGTTTGTCCCTCCCCCCCACTAAAACCACAGCAACATAAAATAAAATAAAAATCCTTTCATCTCCTGTGCTGAGCATCAACATCTGGGAAGGGCCACTTCCAGCCCAACTCCTCCCTAAAAAAGCACCAACCAGCCATGAGGGAGGGCTGCTTCTGTCTGGGAAGTTGTTCTTTGTATTCTGTACGTAGTTCACTTGTAGAGGGCTTTGTTGGCTCTGCAGGTAGCAGTTTCAGGTGTTGGAAGTCTCACTGCCTGTGGGAATGGATGAGAAATTCATGCTTTTGTTGATGGAGTGAACCTCTGTATACTGAACTTTTTGTTTGGCAGTTTCCGTCAGCTGGCTCAGGAGAAAAATCCACTTCTTGGGCCTGCAGGGAGCACATCTTCACACCTGGCTATCAGCAGCTCCTGGGGAATAGTTATCTGTCAGTTTGCTGAGTGTCTGTTTACACAGGCAACTGTGACTCATCCTCCAGGGTTTAGAAAAGCACCAATGCTGTGATTTCTGGTGACTTCTTTCCCATTCGTTAAACAGGTCTGCAAGAAACAGAGAAGGGGTCTCTTTCCTCTTACCTTCTATCTCTTTCTCCCTCATCGCACCTCATTGCATTCATAATTACTGCATGTGCTTTTGGAAGTTCAGCACCATCAACTAATGACATTACTCTTATCTTGGTACTGCAGGCTGCTGAGAACCAGCCCTGGACCTCAGTTCGAGGGTCCTTCCTCTGAAGACAGCGTCAGTGTGTGGAGCCTGCCCCACACCCACCCCCTGTTAAATCACGGCCTTTACCTGTGTCTTCCGGTGTTTCCCGTGCGACCCATCCTGTGGGAGTGCCTCGTGGGCCGCCCCAGAGTTTGCTCCACGGTCAGCAGCACCAATGGTGAAGATGACAAGATCGAAGACTTTCCAGGCATATCTGCCTTCCTGCCACAGAACCTACAGCTGCATTCACTGCAGAGCCCACTTGGCCAATCATGATGAACTCATTTCTAAGGTACCTACCTGTTCCTGCAGACCTTACTCTCCTTCAAACCCTGGGGGAGGGTACCACCTCACCAGAACCTGCAGGGTTTTACAAGGTCTCCCAAAGAGGCAGGCAATGTGTACACCCTCTTTTTGTAGAGGGAGGACTGATAGGGGAAGGACTGTCTCCCTCCACTAACTGAAAAACAGCTCTTTAGTTGAGGGAGAGTGTGCATATTTAATTGGTTACCTGGGACCATTTATGTCCTCCTCATGACTGACCACTCACAAACCAAAGGGGAAGACACCAAGGATTGTTTGGAGTCTTTATTTATTTATTTATTTATTTGGTGCTGGCATCAAACCGAGAATTTCATCTGTGGGAATCATGCCCTCTCCCAGGTCTGGATTGGAAGCTTGAGTTTGCTGTGCTTAGCTTATGTTTCTAAGATGGAGGCTGCCCATTGAACTGTGAATTCTGAGAAGTTGATAGGAATGGTGGCACAGAGACTTCACCTCAAACTCTAGGGAAGGAAGACTAGGGTTGTAGCATGATGGTAGATGATGAGAATTGGTGGGAGATTATTATTTGGTTATGAAAATGGGCTTTTGGGAAGGACCAACGAACACTGGTGAAGAGGTAGCCAACTAGCCAACTAGCTCTTTCAGGCATGATAGCTGATCATAATCATAAGAGAGAACAGAGAGCCCTTCTGTCCCTGGGACACCTTGGCAGCTACTTTCTAAAGCTAGGGCTGGGTAATTAATAATAAGGGGTATTCCAGTAGCACAGTCTGAGAAGCAGCCCCTGCAGGCCCTGTTTTCAAGGGGAAATATTTCCTTCACAGCTCTAAATTCCCAGAGGAAGAAGGAGAAACAGGTTTGTTTTTTTTTCTAGGCTACATGAAAAGAAAGACATGGGGCCAGGGATGTGGTTCAGTGGTAGAATATGTGCTTTGCATGCATGATCCTGGCTTCTGTCCCTCAAACCAAAAATAAACAAAAAGCCCCACCTTATTTTTGGGGGACTTCTTTTTTTTTTTTTTTTTTTGGTTTTTGGGTCACACCTGGCAGTGCTCAGGGGTTATTCCTGGCTCCAGACTCAGAAATTGCTCCTGGCAGGCACGGGGGACCATATGGGACGCCGGGATTCGAACCGATGACCTCCTGCATGAAAGGCAAACACCTTACCTCCATGCTATCTCTCCGGCCCCATATTTTTGGGGGACTTCTTTAAAAATAATTCTTCCTTATAACCTAGATTTCATGCTACTCACAGGAAAAAATTAATTTAATTTTGATGTGTGGGGGAGAGGAGCGGGTCATTACTGACCCAGTATATATTCCCAGTGATATTGCATTAGTCTGGATCCTTGGGTATCTGGATCCCTGGATGCTTTGATGCTTGAACTTAAAGACTCTGCTACTCCAGTCCTATGGTGTCAGCAGCCTCCAGGAATACAGTCTGAGATGTTTGGGGGACCTTATGAAGGGGTTTGAATCTGGATCAGGCACATGCTACATTTAGACACTAATCACTGTATTCTCTTCCAGCTCTGGTGGTTGGTGGATACAGATAGAATGAGCTCCCTAAGTGGTGCTCAGGGGCCCAAGAGGCCTTTCCATGGACCCTGTGATGCTGAGAATTACCCAGGCTATGCCATTATTGATCAGGAGCTAGGGATTAAACTGGAATCAGTTGCATGAAAGGCACGCCTCTTTATCACTTTCTATACTATCTCTCTGGCCCCAAGGAAGAATAAAAGCTTTTTTTTTTTTTTTTTTTTTTGGTTTTTGGGCCACACCCGGCAGTGCTCAGGGGTTACTCCTGGCTGTCTGCTCAGAAATAGCTCCTGGCAGGCATGGGGGACCATATGGGACACCGGGATTCGAACCAACCACCTTTGGTCCTGGATTGGCTGCTTGCAAGGCAAATGCTGCGCTATCTCTCTGGGCCCAGAATAAAAGCTTTATGTAAATCCAGTTAGAAGAAAAAGGGCCAGATAGTTCATCAGGTAAGACTCTTGCATTGGCTCCATCCTTGGCTTCCCATTGGGTTCCCCAGTCTCCATCAGGAGGACCCTGGAGTCTGTAACCAGGAGTAAGCCCTAAGCATTACCAGGATGTCTCCTTTACCTAAGAAAAGAACAAAAATTTGAAGGAAAAAAAAATAAGTGTTCTTCATTTGTCTTTAAGAACTAGGAAAGATGGCATCAACTTTCCTTGCCTCTGGCTGGGTAACCCCAGCCAAAAAGGGATAAAGGATCAACAGTTCTAGAACATTCCAGCTGGCTGATTTTGGCAGGAAGTTACCAAGACTGAAAAACCACATGTGTGGTAGAGGGGCTTCTCAAGTCAGGACTGAGGACTGAACTCTTTTATGTAGGCCTGTTTCAGGTTTGGTCTGAAACTTTCAAAATCCTGATCTTTGACTCCCTTAACTTTCTCTATGTTCCTGCTAATTAGTATCCACTATTAACAATTCCATCTTGTCTTAGATTCTTCTTGAAATGGTGAACCTGGGGCCAGAGTGTAAGTACAGCTTGCTTTGTATGAAGGCCAGAGTTCAATCCCTGGCATTCATATGGTCATCTGAGTCCCACCAAAAGTGATCTTTTTTTTTTTTTTTGGTTTTTGGGTTACACCTGGCAGCACTTAGGGGTCACTCCTGGCTCTGGCAGGCACGGGGGACCACGTGGGATGCCAGGATTTGAACCACCGTCTGTTCGAATCAGCTGTGTGCAAGGCAAATGCCCCACCATCCTACTTATTTTTCTGGCCCCCAAAAGTTATCCTTGAGCATAGAGCCAGGAATAGTTCCTGAAAAATGCTGGGTGTGGCCATAAAACAAATAGAAGAAGATAAATGTTGGGAACCTGTTGAGTCTAGAAGTTTAAATGTGGGGAGGCTGAGTTGTGGGAGGAAAGAAAGCATTCAGGCCTCTACTCTGGAAGGGGGCCTGCTTGCTTGGAAAGGAAAATGTGAGTTGTCCTAGTTCTGGGAATCTCCAGAGGAAATGGAAGCCAAGACATCATTTTAATCTGAAGAGTCAGTACTGTATATCTGAGCCAGTGAAATGCATTTTTGCACCTTCTTTGTACTAAAAACTGCTATTTGGCACTTTATAAATGTTATCTTACTGAAGCCTTTAAGGTAGATAATATGTCATATTTTATACTTTTGCAGAAGTTGAGACTCAAACGTTGTCCAAGAATAAGCCAGAGGCTTAAAGAAAACAACTACTTTGAGCAAATTTAGGAAGGATTCCTGGGAGAGGTAATATTTGAGCCAGGCTTTGTAAGAGGGGAAGATTTGATAGGTGGAGCTGCTAAGAACTTTCAAAGTTGATGTCTTTTTGGGAATGGACTGGGCAGTGCTCTGAGTCAGACAAGGCAGTGCTGGAGCTATTCCCTGCTCTGTTCTTAGGATTCATCCCCAATTGTACTGGGAATTGAATTAGATTCTATAACAAGCAAGGCAAGCATCTTCAACCCTATACTGTCGTCTCTCCGGCCCCCAAAGTTGATATCTTAATTCATTGGCCTCATATATAAGATATTAGATGATCTAGCAGATTCTAACTTTTTGAGTTTCATCTTCTGTCAGTTTATTATTTTATGTTTTTACCAGTTAAAATAAGGACCCTTATTCCCTAAAGATGCAGATAGGAGCCTTAAGGAGCAAGAGCAAGGGCAACCCCTTTTTTCCACTTTGAGTTAAAGACTTCTTTAGGAACTGTTAAGCCCCCTTTTCTATGTGGGAGGGAACATGTCTCACCTTGTATCTTTAGGTAGAATCTGATCCATGTCAAGAACTTAGTACATGGTTAGATACAGAGGTAGACCGTATGTGGGTGAAGATAAGTGATGAACAAACCAGGTTGGCGTTCTGTCCTTCCTTGCCTATTTGGGGGTAGAAAGGTTCATTCAGACGCCTCAGCCAAAATCAGCACAGGCTTTGGTTTCATTGGCCACCACCCGTGCACAGATGGGGTGCATTAGAATTTGATGATTTAGGGAGTTGGGTTAAATGCTTGACTGGGGAAAGAGTGAGTGAGCTGTGGCTGGCAGTATACAAAGATTCCTTTATTTCCCACTGTGACCACCCCCGACTGGCGTTAAATAATCTATAGATTTTTATGCAGGTCTGCTTAATGGAAAGATCTGAAAGATCATTGCTCTGGCCCCCTCCTTGTAAAATGAGCCTTTCTTTTCATTTTGCTTCTCTCTTACATTTAAGAAAGTTCAGCTAGAGAATGTTTCTCCTGTTCTCCCCTCTTGACATAATCTCTTATGAGGTTTCAGAATTCACCCAGTGGGAGTTAGGAGCTGGGAAGCAGATAACTGGAATGGGAGTGTAATTAAATGATACTTTGTACTTGTAATAGAGCCTTTCATCTGGAAGCTTGACATTCTGTTGTTTGGTTTAAAAAAAGAAAGAAAGAAAGAAAGAAAAGTGAGTCTGCCTTCATTATGGAGAAGGCAGCACAAAGGTCCAAAGAACTAACTCTCAAAGAACAGTGGCTAGCAGAGAGCTGGGGGTGGAATGGAGACTTTTGCTGGTGGGGAGGGGGACCTTCCCTATGTGGACAGATGGCTGTGGAGATATAAAGCTCTTAGGCTCTAGATAGATATGGTGATGCAAAGAACCTGCACTGGCCTGTTCTCCTCCCCAGCTTGCTCTAGCTAGCTCATCTGACTTGTCAGCAATCAACTCTACAACCTCTGAGTCTCCATTTCTAATAAAATGAGCAAGATCAGTTTTGTGGCTGGTATCTGGTGGCTTGATGGATACTCCCTAACACTTACAGTGTCCCACCCATCCACCCCCATTATTCATCCTATGAGGTGAGCAGCATACCTTCTTTAAGAGGTGGTGTGGTGGCAGGTTTACCTCATTGGGTTGTTATTGGGCTGGATAAGATCATGGACATGTGGATGATTTGGAAATCTCAAAGCTCTACTGAAATAAAAAAAAAGTCTCTTTGCTTTTCTTGGCCTTGTTTTAAAGAAAAAAAAAAAGAAAAGAGAAAAAAACAAGGTGGGGTGAAGGAGAGAAGGGAATTGTTATTGCCTGACATCAGGAAAATTTAGTTTGGCCAAGATCATTGCAGTTGAGAACTTGGGGCCTGGGAGCTGGCTGTAAGTGCTAAAAAAGCATTAGGTGAAAACCACATGCATTGTATGCGACTACAGGAATAATGCAGTGTTTGCTCTGCAGTATGGTGGTAGGGTTGAAAATCCTTTGAATTGATGACAGAACTATCTAGGGAATGTGCTGAGGCATCCTGCAATTTCTTTTATAGCGGGTGTTGTGGTCTAAATGCTGGGGTGTTTGCATGCAGAAGTATTTTGGGTTGGTACAGGGAATTGCTCATGCTGTTGTTTCTAAATGATGCAAGTTATATGCTTTTGTTATAAAATAGTAGATTCATTAGAACTGTTAGATACCCCAAGTGAGAACAGTCTAAATGCTCATTTTAGTGGATTATAAACCTGGTTCTTCATGAAGCTTTTTCTTTTTCTTTTTTTTTTGTTTTTTTTTGGGCCCACCCGGTGGTGCTCAGGGGTTACTCCTGGCTGTGTTCTCAGAAATAGCTCCTGGCAGGCACAGGGGGCTATATGGGACACCGGGACTCGAACCAACCACCTTTGGTCCTGGATCGGCTGCTTGCAAGGCAAACACCGCTGTGCTATCTCTCCGGGCCCTTCATGAAGCTTTTTCATTTTTTTTTTAAAGAAATTATATTGGAGTCCTTCACTTGCTTCTCTTGTGCTAACATTTTTTTGGGGGGGGGGTCACACCCGGAAGTGCTCAGGGATTACTCCTGGCTCTATGCTCAGAAATCGCTCCTAGCAGGCTCAGGGGCCATATGGAATGCCGGGATTTGAACCACCGACCTTCTGCATGCAAGGCAAACACCTTACCTCCATGCTATCTCTCCGGCCCCTTCTGCTAACATTTTGACATTGTGGAACAGGTCACTTAGGAAGAGTGAAGTGGAGTAATCTGTTATGCAGCCACTTTAAATATAGTGCTTTATTCTCTTTTTAGACACAGGTTACACCAGCACAGTGCTTTAAACACAATAAGGGCTATAGGTGAAATTTTTCATAAATGGAGTCTACAAGATTAGTGAGCCAACCAGTAGGACAGGAGGACCACAAAGGAAAGAATGCCAGAAACAGGGGCTTAATCAGGAAGAATTTGTGAGACATTGCCTGAGCACATTGGGTCCTCAAAGGAAAGGCAATGGAGGACCCACAGAGTGGATGTCTGAGGCAGATGGAAAAAATTTAAAAATTAGTACTTATGTCCTAGCAGATAAAAAAATTCTATATGTCTATATCATTAAAAGTAAACAAATTTCCTCTAAAATAGTGGACCCCAGCTCTTCACCAGAGTGATTTGTGGACTGTGAGAAACTGTATGAATCATATTCAGTAGGTGGTTCTTTCCCAGTGTTTGAAAACATTATTAAATATGCTTGTTTCATTTTCTTAAAATATTTTTTTTATAACTGAGGGTGGTCTGAAGTAGTGCTCAGGGGGTCACTTGTGCTGATACTCAGCCAACTGGATTAGAGGGTTCTACACTGTGGTACTCGGGGTTCACCAGGGTTACTCACTTTGCCAATATTTAGGGATCATTCAATGCCAGGGATCAAACTTGCATCCTTGCACATGCAGGGATGTGCCCCTGATCTCTGAGACCTCTACTAGGTTCACTTTGATTCTAGAGTTTCTTCTATTTTGGGCAGGGGAGAAGTTTCAGAGGCTCAAACCCAGGTCTCAAGCATGCAAAGCTTGCACTTTACCTATGGGCCCCATGCATAGTCTAATTTTTGTACTGAAAATTTCTGAGATACATCAAAGATAGACATTAACGATTATGGAAGAGTAAATCTAGTTTCAAAACTCCTTCAAACTATTTGAAGGATTGAAAAGACAATCACATATTTAGTTTGGTATTATTTCTTTTCTTTTACTATTTTTTTTTCTTTTTGTTTTTTTGGGCCATACCCAATGATGCTCAGGTTATTCAGGAATTACTCCAGCATGTGCTCAGGGGACTATATAGGATGCTGAGAAATGAACCCTCTGGATCATGCATGCAAGGCAAGAACCCTACTATCACTCCAGCCTCTTTTCTTCGGTGATTTGACCTTTGAATAACCCCACCTTCTAAAAATTTAAGAGTTGATTCAGCAAAGGAACTATCTGCTGACCACCCAAGAAATGTATCAGGTGAATTCTATATACACAGAAATTTTCTGAAGAAAGATTGTGGTTAGAGATCATAGTGTTTCCTGGTGAAAAGAAACCACATGGAATCTATAAAATATATCTTTTGGCATTTTCCTCTGAAAGGGACAGAATTAACTCCGGGTCAGATGATCCAAATATAAATTGTACAGATATAATTAGTATAGCAGTGTTTTACTTTTTTTTTTTTTTTTGGTTTTTGGGCCACACCCGGTAACGCTCAGGGGTTACTCCTGGCTATGTGCTCAGAAGTTGCTCCTGGCTTGGGGGACCATATGGGACATCGGGGGATCGAACCGCGGTCCGTCCAAGGCTAGCGCTGGCAAGGCAGGCACCTTACCTTTAGCGCCACCGACCGGCCCCAGTGTTTTTCTAAGATAGGACCACCTTTAATTGGAGTGCCGAGGCCATTGGTCTCTGAAATACTAGCTCCTTTGCCCCCTTGATTTTATTCTATCATTTCATAAATGCTAACTATATTCTATCTGTGCATAGGTTATATCATCCTATGCAGATGTTTTTAGGTTATCTTTAAAGATTTAAAACAATTTTTTTTCTTTTTTAAAGAAGGGAGGGAAGCACAAGAAAGGACAAAGGCAGAAATCACATTTTTATTTCTTGGGGGACCATATGGGACGCCGGGGGATCGAACCTCGGTCCGTCCTAGGCTAGCGCAGGCAAGGCAGGCACCTTACCTCCAGCACCACCGCCCGGCCCCAACAATTTATTTTTAATGCTTTTACATTATTTAAATATGGTGGTTCACAAAATTGTTCATAATACAGTTATTTCTGGCATTCAGTGTTCCAATAACAGTCCTACCACCATTGTAACATTCTCTCTACCCTTAGTCTCTAGTTTTTTTTTTTTTTTTTGGGTCACACCCAGCGGTGCTCAGAGGTTACTCCTGGCTGTCTGCTCAGAAATAGCTCCTGGCAGGCATGGAGGACCATATGGGACACCGGGATTCGAACCAACCACCTTTGGTCCTGGATCGGCTGCTTGCAAGGCAAACGCCACTGTGCTATCTCTCCGGGCCCTTTAAACATTCTTTTTTTTTTTTTGGTTTTTGGGCCACACCCGTTTGATACTCAAGGGTTACTTCTGGCTATGCGCTCAGAAATTGCCTCTGGCTTGGGGGTACCATATGGGATGCCAGGGGATCGAACCGCAGTCTGTCCTATGCTAGCGCTTGCAAGGCAGACACCTTACCTCTAGCGCCACCTTCTCAGCCCCAGTGTCTAGTTTTTCACTCATCCCTACGCTTTCCTTTTTGGCAGGCACAAAGCAGTTTGCTTTATATTGCTTATTACAACTAAATGGTAATGGAATTATTGAGAAAAAAACTTGAGTCAAAAGAAAACATTTTAAAAAATTGTTATATCTCACATTAGGGTCGTTAAGTCATTGTCTGAAAGTTTACTAAGCTATTTTGTTGCTTGTTGAGTATTCAGTTTTATTTGGTTTGTTTATTTACCTTGAGTGGCTTCTATGCTACTTTAACATTTAATTTGGTGTGTTTCTACTGGGGTGTCAGTATTTAAAAATTTGTAATATGTGGCCAAGGGCTCTAGGAATTTCAGGATCTGTGGAGTTGGGTCAGCAAGCTGCCCATAGCAGAGGAACTGTGGGATATGTCTGGCTACTGGGGTTCTCAGAAGTATGGAAGGGTTGGGGCCCGGAGAGATAGCACAGCGGTGTTTGCCTTGCAAGCAGCCAATCCAGGACCAAAGGTGGTTGGTTCGAATCCCGGTGTTCCATATGGTCCCCCGTGCCTGCCAGGAGCTATTTCTGAGCGGACACCCAGGAGTAACCCCTGAGCACCGCTGAGTGTGACCCAAAAGAAACAAACAAACAAACAAAAAAAAGGAAGTATGGAAGGGTTGGGGAAGGTTGCTTCACTCCAAAAAGACTCAGCTCAGAATAAAGGAAATGACATATCTACAGTTTTTGGTGGTTAGGTAGCTCTGCAGAGATCAGTGGAAAACCAATAAAGTTGGGTGGTGGTGATTATGGGGTGTGGATGCAGCTGTCAAGGCTTTGTCATATGGGGACTTGGCTCGACCACCCCCTCAGAATGCCCCAGAGTTTTCATCAGTGAGACAGGTATACCTTGAATTTTTATGGCTTGGCTTGCATCTCTTTTGAGAATAAAATGAATCTATGGGGCTGGCAGATGAGCCAACATGGCAGTGGCTGTGTACCCTTAAATTTTTTGTTTTTGTTTTTGTCTTTAGTTTTTGTTTTTGGGCCATACCCATTGACACTCAGGGTTACTCCTGGCTATGCACTCAGAAATAGCTCCTGACTTGGAGGGACCATATGGGACGCCGGAGGGGGGGGATCGAACCCTGGTCCGTCCTAGGCTAGCACTTGCAAGGCATATGCCTTACCTCTGGCGCCACTGCTCCAGCCCCTAAAGCTTTTATCCTCAGAACTTTGAGTCTTGTTGGGGAAGATAATAAATTCCTAAGTTATCTCTTGTACTGAACCAGGTGTGTGTTACTTTTAAGGCAGTTATCACAGTGTAATAATACTTTGCCTACCCTGTGAACCACTTGATTATCATGTTATCTTTGTGTCCTCTACCACCCAACATAGTTTCTAATTTTCAGTGAATAAGTGATTGAGTAGTATGCTTTGTGTATACATATGTGTATCTTTGCCTTTCAATTAAGGGGTTTCAACCCTTCTTGCACATGTAGAGAAATGCTGTGCTTGTTTTCAATTTTGTCATCTGATGCTGATTGAACCTGGCCTTCTTGATCCATGTCTCTGGCCTCAGTATTGTTAGATGGAGCTATTAAGATTTCTTAACCTAGGGTTCATGTATTTTGTTGTTGTTTGTTTGTTTTGGGGCCACACTGGCACGCTCAGGGGTTACACCTGGCTCTGTGCTCCTGGCAGCCTTGGGGGATGTTGTGAATTGAACCCAGGTCTGTCCTGGGTTGGCTGAATGCATGGCAAATGCCCTACCGCTGTGCTATTGCTCCAGCCCCTAGAGTTCATGTATTGACTTCAAAGACTCTTTAGGATATATGCAATTTTCCATGGATGGTTTCATAGTTTTCTTCAGGATCTTAGAAGTTGTTGATTCATCTGACTAGAAACTGAAATTTTAGGATTTTTTTTTTTTGGGTTTTTGGGCCACAGCCGGCGGTGCTCAGGGGTTACTCCTGGCTGTCTGCTCAGAAATAGCTCCTGGCAGGCACGGGGGACCATATGGGACACCGGGATTCGAACCAACCACCTTTGGTCCTGGATCAGCTGCTTGCAAGGCAAACGCTGCTGTGCTATCTCTCCGGGCCCAATTTTAGGAAATTTTAGGAAAACTTGTTAGATATGATATTGAGATGTGCTTGGAAGCAAGAATCCAGATTTGTGGAAATGGTTCGGGAGATATCAGAAAAAAACAGTATGGACCAAAAAGCAGGAGGCAGGAAGTTCATGAAGTAGCCATTCTTCTGGGTTGGAGATCTAGAAATTGAGTGAAAATAGATTAAAAAAGGAGTATTGAAGCCAGGTTGTTAGAAGAATGGGAGGTAGAAATTGACTTTACTGGCAATTGGGTGTTGTTTTGAATACTTATAGCAAATAATGACTGTCATTTGGCCTGGAGATGAAGAATATTGGCATGGTGTGTAAGTGTGAAGAGACTGGAAATGAAAAAGCTAGGGTAGATGCATTGTGGTAACCCAGAGGTATTCTGGGAGCACAATGATCATTCAGAAAATATCAGCCTTCTAAAGTTGAAAAAAAAAACCAACCCTAACATTTATAGCCACAAAGGAGTAGCTCTATCCCCTAGCCATGTCTGTTCATAATGTGTATGCACATAAAATTGCTCCATTTTTTTTGAATTGAGGGAGCTGGGAATCATTTGTGGCTCTATTTTTTTTTTTTTCTGCACAATGCAGGCAGCCAGAGCACAGTTCTGTTCAGATGTGATCCTTTCTGTATGGTTGGTTTTAAGTTCTGAAAGGAAATTTGACTTGAGCAATGAGGCATATCCCGAAAATTAACGGTGGTTTGCAGATGTTTGGAACATTTCAGTCCTGAGATTGGTTTGTGCATTATGTCTTGTCATTTAGCAAGTGTGTGCCTAAGCCAAAAATCTAAAGAAAAAGTCTTGTTTGTTTTTTGGGACCACACCCACTAGTATTTGGGCTGGCCCTATGCTTTGGGGAATATGTCGTGGTAGGCTGTGAGTTTGAGCCTCCAGCATGCAAACATGTTTTTGCTCATTGATCTGTCTCTTAGGTCCCCAAAAACGTTTACCAGGATGTTTCTTCTGTTCTTTATTCTAGGGTGTAGATAGGACCCCCTCTGTGTTTGAGCTTAGGATTTATTCAGCCTCAGGGAAGGAAAAGCAGCCTCTTGTTCATTTGTCTCTTCACTTGATGGCCAACTAGAGTCCATCCTGACGCACCTATTGAAACACAGAAAGGATAATGCTGAGTTTAACAATGTGCCTGGCTCTAGTCTAGTCTAGGGATTGAGGGGGAATGAAGTCAATATGATTTCCTGCACTAAGAGCGAGCTCGTGATTTTTAGTTCATGGGCTCATGGGAATATTAAGGCCACAGAGGGCAGAAGACTGTTACAGATCAGGTTGTGATGGTGCCATAGGATGAGGGGCCAGAGCTATAGTACAGTGGCAGGATGTTTGCCTTGAATGCAATGGGTTTGATCACTGACACCCTATATGATCCATCCCCCCTCCCCAAGTCTGTCAGGAATGCCCTGAACACGGAGTCAGGAGAGCCCTGAGGACTATGGGGTGTGCCTCTCCCCCAAATTAAAAGTCAACATAGGATGAAAAGTCTACCTTGCTGAAATGAGCAGATTATTTCTGGACAACTTTAACAATTGTGTCTTTGAATGCTTAAGCAAACAGAGGAAGCTCAGTTATGTGTCACCACCAAACTATCTTCTTTCAGCAAGCAAACAGAAAGTGCATATCCCTGCCCCCAATTGTACACACAGGAATACTATCATACCCTTACATTTTCTAGCACTTGGGGTTGAGGTATTAGTCTCTTTGAGAAATTCTGAGCTATTTCCCCACCCTCCCTTTTTTTTTTTTAATTGACACTGCTTGACAGTAGTTACTTAAGTACTTTATTTTTACTTCTTTTCTCTTTCTTCCATCTTACATTTCTCTCAGTTCTCCTCTCATTAAACCCAGGCTCTCATGCAAAGTTTGCACTCAGCCATAAAGCTCTGTCTGCACTGTCAGTAGGCTGAGACCTTTTTTTTTTTTTTTTTTAGTACCTTTCAGTAATGTTCATGGTAAGTACTATGCTCTCTTCCTTCTTGTTGCCTGGGAAGTCATTTTCTACTTAATTTCTACACATTCTTGATGACCAGATTAAGTATATTCTTTTTAAAAAAAACTTTGATTGATTGATTGGTTTTTGGGCCACACCCAGCAACACTTAGGGGTTACTCCTGGCTCTGCACTAAGAAATCGCCCCTGACAGGCTAGGGGACCATATGGGATGCTGGGAACCTGTCCCTCCCAGGTTGGCCGCATGCAAGCCAAATACCCTACCACTGTGCTATCTCTCCATTCCCAGATATTATATACACACACACACACACACACACACATACACACACACACATATATGTAGTAAGTATATTCTAATAAAACTTCCAGTGGATTCTCTCCTTGTGAATGTCTGTAGAGTTTACTTCTTGGTTGCTTCTTTGGCAATTAATAATGACTGTCTTATAATAATATGGTTTGTGTTACTGTGGTTTCATGCACAGTTTTACATATAATTGGCTTATTTTATAACAAGATGCTACTAAATGACCTGAAGTTACAGACTCAGTGTTGGAACTAGGACGGCCCTTTGAACCTAGGTTTTCTAGTTCAGTTCCTCATTTTGCACTTTAAAAAACCAAGGTCCAGAGACACTAAGCACCTCTTGACTTTGTACTTTACCATTCCTCCCTCCTTCATGCTTCTCTGCCTACAATTATATAGGTACTTTGTTTTTTGTTTTTGGGCCACACCCAGCTGTGCTCAGGGGTTATAACTGGCTATGCACTCAGAAATTGCTCCTGGCTGGGGGACCATATGGGATTCGGGGATCAAACCCAGGTCCGTGCTGGGCAGCCATGTGCAAGGCAAACGCCGTACTACTATGCTGTCACTCCAGCCCTTGTTTCTCTTTCTGGAGTGTCAGCTATTGCTTTTTATAACTTTTTAAGAGTTGTCTTCAGTGATCTTATGAAACTATAATGATTATGGAGTCATTTCTCTAGTTCCCTAGAATTCCATGGGGACCAGCAAATCTCTGGAGTCAGTTAAACACTGCCTCACTCCCAAGAGGCCTTACCCAAAGGTAGCTGTGAGGCCTCTCAGGATGTCAGTGGGAAAATCTGCCCTACCATTCCTCTGTAAGTCTGGGAAGTGGTGGTTTTGCCTGAGAAATACACTTCTGCCAACTACAGATCTCACACAAGTGTGACGATAGCCATACTGGCAGCTGTAAGACAATCCTCTGTGCTTGACCGTGGTGGCCACAGTGCTGGTAAGAGCCTGTTAGTGTGCTTTATCCTGTGATGATGCTTTTCTGTTCTGATGGGGCAAGATTCTTCTAAAAGGAGCCATTTCCCTTATCTTTAAAATACAAGGGCAGGCAGAGATATTCAGAGGTAGAGCAGAACTGCTTGAGGTTTTGAGCACTACCAAGGGAACAAACAAAAAAGCCAAACCCAAGGAGAATCACTTTGTTTCTGCAGTGCTCAGCTCTTGAGGGGAAGGTTTGACCTGCTGACCTGGATCTCTAGGGTCAGGGCTGCCATTTAGCTCCCTGCTGTCCCACCCTCCCATGCCTGTCGCTGATAACTGGACAGTGACTCAGGGGAGGAGGGGGAGAGAGGAGGAGATGGCGCCACCAGCTGCTGCTAAAAACAACACCATCATCTCATCTGCAAAGTCTCTCCCTGCCAGACCTCTGAGATATCAAAAGGCAGGGCAGGTGCATGGGCTATCTGTTTCCCTCACCCCCTCACCACACACACTGTGGGGTCATCTGGAGGACAATTAAGGACTGCCCAAAGGAAAGGGTATAGGGGCTAGAGAGATAGTACAGTGGATAAGGTGCTTGCTTTACTTGCATCCAACTGGGTTGGATGCTGGGTATCCCATATGGTCCCCCAAACACCACTAGGAATAATTTCTGAGTCCAGAGCTAGGAGTAACTCCTCATCATCACCAGTCCACAAATTAAAAATGGGAACAAACAAAACATCTTAAAGGAAGGATATATCTTTGGGGACCAAGATCTTTTTCTCTCTGTTCCCAGCAGGAGCTATTCTATATAGACTCAGCTCTCCAGCAGGTGAAGGAAGAGAACTAAAGGCCATTCCTTGAACAATAGATTCAGTTGCTACACCTCCTACCCTAAGTACTATCATTTGTCCCACGTTTAGGGAGTCTGACATGTTAGATGTTGGGAATACTGTGGTAAACAGAGGTGTTCCTTTCTTTTTTTTTGGTTTTTGGGCCACACCTGGCAGTGCTCAGGCGTTACTCCTGGCTGTCTGCTCAGAAATAGCTCCTGGCAGGCACGGGGGACCATATGGGACACCGGGATTCGAACCAACTACCTTAGGTCCTGGATTGGCTGATTGCAAGGCAGACACCGATGTGCTATCTCTCCAGGCCCAGAGGTGTGCCTTTCTATTAGCAGACTTGTCCCCAATACCCCGAGGGACCTGGGAAGCCTGTTGTCTATAGGAACAACCAGTGGAAATTGGAATGTCTGTCTCAAGCCTAACACTGTGGTTGCTGGGTATCAGAAACACCAGTATTGCCATATTGCTTTCCATTCAATGTGCCTGATTTTCATAAGATGCCCAAATGCAGGCAGTTTCTCTATGGCTGCCCCATCCCATAGTGCTCAGCCCTTCCTTGGGATACCCAAGGAAGCAATAGAAAAGAAACCACGCTTCTTGGAGCTCTGTTAAGCCCCAAACACTCATATATATTTTTCTGATCCTCCCTTCAGCAGGAGGAAAGAAAAAAAAAAAAAGCCAAGTCTTTCTCTGGGGGAGGAGAGCTCCTCCCCGTCTGTCTCCTTTATAAAAACAGGCCCGTCTGCCCTGGGCACTGTGGGGGCAGGTGCTTGGTAAATGCAGGAGGAAGAAGGAAAGCCGATAAGATAAAGTCTGACAATCTAGGTCACCAGGCTGCTGCCTGGCACCTGTGTGACTGGTCACCTTGAAACAGGCAGGCACAGACTGGCTGACTTCCCATGCCTTTATTTGTTTGTTTATTCAGACATAACTCCAACCCATGTGCTAACTTGGTGCTTCAGGCCTCTGTTTGCCTCTGCCAGGCAGAATCTCTGAGATCCAGGTCCAGAAAAAAGAAATGGCAGAAAACAGATCTACCCCAACTTCCAGAGTTGGGCTAACCTTTCCTCCCAAGGGAGAAGTGTCCCTTGGGGCTAGACCAGGGATCTGTAGAACTTCTTCTGTAGAGACCACTTAGTTTTTAGGTTTTAGGTTTTTCTAGCCAAGGGATCTCAGTGGCACAATTCTGCAGCCATGACTGCTTCAGTAAAATTTGCTTTACAAAAGAGGGAGAGAGGCCCAGATTGTCCTTCATTATTGGCAGGAGGTCAACATCTGTTGTAAAATGGGCATGGGAAAATGGGGTGTGTATGATTTCAGGAGGAATTCAGATAGGCACAGAGACACTATTTACTATGGATCATGGAGGAGAGGATGGCTTGTACTTTCTGACAAGGTCTGATGGACAGATACTCTGATGTCAGGTAGTCATGAAAAGAATCCACCCCATCGGCCAAATGGCACCCTCAGTCACTTAGCACCACAAATTCCCACCTCTGATGATACTGTATCATGGTAGGCAGTGGGGAAAATTTCATAACAATTTGGTCTCATCACAAAACTGTCTCATCACCCTAACAGGAAACCAATTCAGGATTGAGCGTGATGATGATTTGTCAGTGGCCCTATTAAAACCCCCTAGTGGTGAAGGTACCTTTGTTCTAAAACCTTGCTCTGCCACTATCTGTTACTGTGGCATTGGAGAAGTCTCTTAATCTGCTTGACCATCTACTGTACCATGAGCACTACCATGATATAAACACTGATGATGCAGAACTGGAGAGAACATAATTCTTGGCCCTAAGCACCATCTCAACCTACTGGGGAACACAGACTGCCAAACTTTTTTTTTTGTATTTGGAACTATTATAAATACAGTAAATATAGTGAAACACAGACTTTGAAAGGTGCTTCTTTAGGGTGTAAACAACAGGATGTAGACAATCTCAAACTGCGTTAAGGCCTGGAGAGGGAAAGAAGGAAATTAACAGCTCAGGCAAGGCTCCGAAGATCCAACAGAGACATGTAGATCCAACCCAGTGAAGAACCACTCAAAGAGAAACAAAGAAAGCTTGGGAAATCAATTTCTCCAGCTTCCATAAATGACATCCATGCATGAGCTTTGTGTGAATAGGGACGTTTATGTTGATATCGTATAAAGTGAATAAGCACCAATAATTAAGCCAGTGACTGTAATTAATAACCAGGCTCAGTCCTTCCCTAGTGATACCTTCAGCTAAACAGCAACCAGATAAATCATTGGCAGGCACTAAAGCACCCAGCACTCTGAGGACCTTCAGAGTTCCCCAGGGCTTGGTTCTCTGGTCTGCTTTGCCAATACTCCCTCTTGCATGACCTTCCTGGCTCAAGGCCATCTTAGTCATCATAAGCTGGCAATTGCATCCCTGTGTTTATGAGATTTTCTATTAATTTAAAGAGAGAACCAAGTTGTACACTTCCAATTGCTTTCTGTGTAGCTATGAGGTTTGGGACAAAGCAATCAAAAAGTTAGAAAGATGCAACATCTGTTTGCTTTAAGTATTGCAAGGTCTGCCTGAGAACTGTGCAAAGTAGGTGTGAAGAAAGTAGGGATACTTGGACAGGACTTCCTAAATCAATAGCTCATGAGAATAACTTGCTAAAAAAAGTGGTTTTCCAAGTCTAGACTGTTCTAGAGATTCCAATTCTGTAGGTGCAAGTGTGAAGGGCCTTTAGAATTGAGATTTAAGGAAGACCATTTTCAAGGCTGTCCAGAGTCAGCACAGCACCTCAAAAATATAAGTACCTCCTTTGAAATGTGTTATATCTTTTTTCCTGTTTTCACCCTAGACCCAGCCACCTTGGGGAGTGGGAATATATTGTGTTTGTGTTATATATATGGCTGTGCTCAGGGGTGTGTGTGTGTGTGTGTGTGTGTGTGTGTGTGTGTTTTTGCTCAGGGATTAGTTCTAGTGGGTATTGGGGGACCAGGTGAAAAACTGAGGCTTGATCCTGGGTTGGTCATGTGCAAGGCAAGTGCCTTAGCCACTGTACTATTCTGCATCTTGTGTCCTGTTTTTTAACAAACACGCTCCCTTTCCAAACGCTGTGAAATTCTACCACTGAGCTGCATCCACGCCACCCTCAAAAGATAGATTTTTATGGACTGTATCTAGCTACTTCCCACTTGATACTGGAATCACTGTTGGCTGTGCTGGGGATTGTGTGGTCCTTAGGATCTAATCAGGAACTCCTATATAAAACACAGTGCATAAATAATGGTCTTGAATGACACGTCTTTGAAAAAGAAAAGATCTGGGCCGGGCGGTGGCGCTGGAGGTAAGGTGCCTGCCTTGCCTGCGCTAGCCTAGGACGGACCGCGGTTCGATCCCCCGGCATCCCATATGGTCCCCCAAGAAGCCAGGAGCAACTTCTGAGCGCATAGCCAGGAGTAACCCCTGAGCGTCACAGGGTGTGGCCCAAAAAAACCAAAAAAAAAAAAAAAAAAAAAAAAAAAAAAGAAAAAGAAAAGATCTCCTTGGAGGTCTTCTAATAATGATGACAATGGCTATCACTTTGAAGACAGACAACATGCTACATGCTTTCTGATGTGACTTGAATCACTAAGAACATCCCATTAGAAAATGGCCATGTCCCTATTAGCATTCTAAGGGCTGGTGCTTTCCTTTCTTTGAATTAGCAGAGAAGCCCAGTGCAGCCTCTTTTCTTGTCCTTCCTAGGCTGTCTGCTTGGCTTTGGAATCTTTAGGTTGCCTCCTATACCTAATGTATTTTTTCCTCTTTGTGGGGATAGGATTAAGCCAGTACCCCATTCATATAAAAACAAACACTATTTCTCAGCCACCCTCTTCCCAGGGTTTTACTTAGACCAAACAGTACAGTTTATTTTTTTTCTTGAAGTGTTTTTTTCCTTTTTCTTTTCTTTCTTTTTTTTTTTTTTTTTGGTTTTTGAGTCACACCCGGCAGCACTCAGGGGTTACTATGGCTCTATGCTCAGAAATCACTCCTAGCAGACTCAGGGGACTATATGGGATGCTGGAATTCGAACCACTGACCTTCGGCATGAAAGGCAAACACCTTACCTCCATGCTATCTGTCAGGCCCTGAAGTGTTTTTTACCTCCTGACTTAATTAGCCCTAACAAACAGGAAAAAGACAGAGACAGGTAGAAGATAGGGTATATTCAGCTAGGACACAGAAGAGCTGTTTGTAAACTGTTTATTGATGAACTCCCTTTGCTCCAGAAAGCAGACAAGAGGAACTCAGGAGTTAGCAGGATTTACAAGCCCAAACTAATCTGTAGTCCAACTGGGTCAGAGGGAATGACCCTGTGTAGTGGGCTATCTCCTCCCCCCATGTGTGTCCCAGCTCACTAGAGCAGAGTTCCTTCTCTTGGAAGGGAAGGATCCCAGTCTCCAGCTCCCTCCTCCTAGTTAAGATCTCCCATGACTGAAGCACATGTTCACTCCCTTCCTCTCTGGCCCTTTGGCTAGGCTCCTGCTGGTGTTAAGTTGCCCCAAATACCAATCTCTTATTTCACATCCTCAGGCAAAGATCCTACAGTCAAGGTGCCCTTCTAGCTTAGCTCTCTCCAAAAGGGATGTGGGAGGAGGGAGAGATGGATACCCCTACCCTACCCCACCCCTCTTCTCCTAGTAGTATAGTTTGACAGGACCTGGCTCTGGGTGGAGCTAACTCCTGCTCTTGATTGGCAAATGCACCAGTGGAAACACCATTGTGCACATGCTGGGGGTTTACCTTAAAGTGGAAATTGAAAGTTTGAAAGTGTCAAGAAACAAGGAAATTCTAATGTTCTATGTGTGGGCTGGAAGAACATGCAGTGGTCCTCAAACTATGGCCCTCGGGCCACATATTGTATTTGTATCTGTTTTGTTTCTTCATTGCAAAATAAGATATATGCAATGTGCATAAGAATTCGTTCATAAGTTTTGTTTTTACTATAGTCAGACCCTCCAATGGTCTGAGGGACAGTGAACTGGCCCCCTGTTTAAAAAGTTTGAGGACCCCTGATAGAGCTTCCTGCAGCAGATGCTGCAACATTGGCCCTGACTATGGAAGGCTTCTTCTCCAGGCCTCACAGGAATGTTGCATTTCTAGGGCTGGATGAGGTTGAGGCCTGCATACTGCTGCACATTAGAAAGGGCACCAACTAGTAGGTAGAATGTCTACATGGACATGTCTACATGGACCAGCAGTCACACAGGCTGGGGGCTCAAAGAATTTACACAAAACCATTATCCTTTCTCTAGCCAGCTCATATCATATTGTGAGTAACAGATGACTGACAGCCGGAGAAACTAGTTTTAATTTACCTTCATGAAGTGAAAGAGATGTGCCTAGTGTACAATATGGGAATGGCCAGGAAGTTTGTACCTCTGACTTTTTTCTTCTTGTGTTGTGGGATCAAACTCAGGGCCTGACTCAGGCAAGGCATGTGTCCTTCGCTAAGCTGCACCCCTGGCCCTGCACACTTAGCTCTCCCAGAGTCACTGCTTTGGGGAGTTAAATACAGACTCTGGAATTTTCTCTTCCTGTCTCTTGAGAACCTCGAAAGTGCATAATACCTGGATTGTGGTTTTATAGGGCTTTATTTGGACTTGGTCAAGATTTCCAGCCTCAAGAGTTTTACTTGAAGAGGTTCTTACTGTGACTTGAAAAGATTACTTGTAGGTCAAAGCTAAAGCAATGGAGCCAGTATCAGCCAGTGCACTGTATCTCTGGGTATAAGCTGGTCTTGAGACTAGTTTAAAATGTGAATAGAAAGGTAGCAATTAAATGTTTGTCTTGGAATAAACCTGGCCTCTGTGTTCTCCCAGGAGCCCTAGCCTAGGGAAGATGATTAAAAATAGATCTGAGTAGCACTTCCTGCTTGGCAGATGGCTGATAGCAAATGCTAGGGTTTGCAGCTGACCTTTCCTTTCTGAAATCTGCTTTGTGTTTCCATGATGCTAATTGAGTCCTTCTTTCTAGACCAAATCAAAGACTGATTGAAAAAAGAAAACAACAAACCTCAAGCCCCCAAATCAAAACAAAACCAAAAACATGGCTTGCTGTCATAGCTGTACTCTCTGTTCATGGAACAACTTGAAAGTGATGAAATTTGTATGGAAACACCCACTCTGCTGTCCAATTGGCTAGCTCTTGTGTTAAAAAGCTAACAAGTTATGCTTTCAAATGTGTTGCCCAGTGCCACATTCTCTCCACCTTCATTAATAAGAAAAATTGATGCGGGGCCGGGCGGTGGCGCTAAAGGTAAGGTGCCTGCCTTGCCTGCGCTAGCCTTGGACGGACCACGGTTCGATCCCCCGGTGTCCCATATGGTCCCCCAAGCCAGGAGCAACTTCTGAGCACATAGCCAGGAGTAACCCCTGAGCGTTACCGGGTGTGGCCCAAAAACCAAAAAAAAAAAAGAAAAAAAAAAAAAAGAAAAATTGATGAATAAGAACGTGACAAGAATGCCCATGTTTATATGTGCATTTACATTCACTTTAAAACATTCAGATTCACATTGAATGCACACTCACATTCACTTTAAAACAAAGTAGAGGGGAGAGGGCCCCTTGAGATCTGGCTTCTAGAGAGCCTTGCCTAAGTCCATTGGACTCATTCTGTCCACTGTTTTCTTTTTCACCTTTAAATAAATACTTACCCAACATTTGGGACAATGCCCTGAAATAGTTGTATCAAACCATGGGAGATTCTGGCAAGATATTATGAAGATATTTTTAAAATTTCTATACATTGCAATTATTTAGGGACCACTGTTGACCTCTTGAGTTATTATCCTAGGAGAGTGTCTATAGGAAAGAGATGAGATGTAAATTGCCAATTCCGTGTTCACCCCAATTTATTTCTACTATAATCTAGAAAGTTCTCTTCAGTCCCATCCATGCTATTTTTTTTTTTTTTTGGTTTTTGGGCCACACCCTGTGACGCTCAGGGGCTACTCCTGGCTATGCGCTCAGAAGTTGCTCCTGGTTTCTTGGGGGACCATATGGGACGCCGGGGGATCGAACTGCGGTCCGTCCTAGGCTAGCGCAGGCAAGGCAGGCACCTTACCTCCAGCGCCACCGCCCAGCCCCCCATCCATGCTATGAAGGCTACCTTTACACTCAAAATCTATTGCAGCAGCATACTTAGAAATTATTTTTTAGGGGACTGGAGCAATAACACAGCAGGTTTTGCACACAGCTGACCCAGGTTCAATCCCCTGAGCACTGCTGGGTATACCCTCAAAACAAAAACCAACAAAAACCCAAGCAAACAAAGAAATTATTTTTCAGTTTTAATTTCATTCTAGTTAGCTGGATGGTAAGTACCTCCAGGGTCAGAGTTGATTGAGTAAATATTTGTTGAATTTTGTAATTATGGAAGTACACACAGTATTCGTTCATGTGATTGTACTGCAAGATTCTGGGATACAGTTAATATTGAACTTTGATATTCTGTGTACTCCTCACCCCTTAATAAAAAAACAAAACCAGAAACCAATCATAGGCTACTGTAATATAGCACAAAATATATTTTCCTAGGAAATTATTTTCCAAATTATCATTAAATTATTTCACAATTTGCCTGAAGCCTTTTCCTTGGCCAAGGAAGAAGATTTAGCAGCAGAATATATGAGAGGGATTTGAGTCTTTGTTTCTTGAGATGAATTTTAAGACAAAATGGGTCAACCCTACCAAAGAGCAGAAAAAAAGTCTTATGCAGATAAACAGGAAGTTTAAAAACATGAGTAAAAGGCCTAACTCTGAGTCAGAAATGTTCATTTAATGTGCAAAGTGTCTAGCCTCCAGAGAATATGGATTCACAGAATGTTTCTCCCTGGTAGGAGACCTTGCTCAACCCCCTCATTTCACAGATGATGCAACTCCTAGGGCAGAGGCTCAGGGCTCTGCCCAAGGACATGATGCTGACTGGAGGCAGAAGCACTAGCCTTGCGTGATGGGTGGGGTAGACTGGTTGTTCTAGCCTAGTCATGCTCTGCTTCTCAAGGGAATACTGAGAACCACCAATGCCTATCTCCTGTGCTTTAACAAGCACCTTGTGTACAGGTCTTTCTAGCATTTCTAGCTTATATGTCTTTCCTAAGCGTTCATTGGCTATGACTTCTTTAAGTCCCACCACGAGTCTTTTAAGCAATGAAGTCTCTGCTGTCACAAGATTTAATATAACTCCACTCCTAAACCCAGTCCCTGGGGACATGTGAATATAGATGTTGGGTATAGAAATATGCTAATTGATCATATGCTGTAATGCTATTGGAAGAGAGCCCAATGCTGGATAACTGCTGCAGTGGAGAAGCAACCCGCTCTACTTTGTATGTTCATACTGAAATCAAGTATGAAGTACAATCATAAGGGTCAAACCAATTTTTTGTTTGTTTGTTTTAGGGCGACACCGCCATTACTCCTGGCCCTGTACTCAGAAATTGTTCCTGGTAGGCTCAGGGGACCATATGGGATACCAGGGACCGAATCTGGATAGGCTGTGTGCAAGGCAAATGCCCTACCCACTGGTCCCTTCAAACCAAGGTTGTATTTATGTATTTATTTATGTATTTATTTATTTATTTAGGTTTTTGGGCCACACCCGATGATTTTCAGGGGTACTCCTGTGCTCAGAAATCACTCCTGGGGTTGAAGTGGTGGCCCAAGCAGTAGGGCGTATGCCTTGCACACACACTAACCTAGGACAGACCATGGTTCGATCTCCTGGAATCCCATATGGTCCTCCAAGCCAGGAGCAATTTCTGGGCACATAGCCAGGAGTAACCCTTGAACATCAATGGATGTGGCTCAAAAAAGAAAAAAAATAGTTGCTTCTGGCTTAGGGGACCATAAGGAATGTTGGGGGATCAAATCACCTATTCTAGGTTAGCGCATGCAAGGTAGACACCCTACCGCTTGTGCCACCGCTCTGGCCCCCCTTCAAACCAAGTTTTAAGGATCAAACCAAGTATCTTGGTAAGAGTTAAACCAAGCCACAGACAGAAAACTTGAACAACTGGTATGGAGAAGGGTACTCCTGTTTATCAAGATCCTGGTATATAATGTCTATGCATTTCTTTCTGTTTGTTATCTCACTTGGCACATGAGGAACTTGAAACTAAAGAGAAGAATTTATCTAAAAACATATTGTAGATAAAGTATCAGAACTGGGAATTGAATCTAGTTCATCTAAGTGTATGTCTAATTATTTTCTTATACCCCCATGCTATTAGATAAATCTTCCCCATACAAAGAAACCTTAATGTAGGCAAGGGAACATGCTTAAAAATTAGTATTTTTTGTTGCTGAAGAATGTAAACATAGAGGGTACAAGAACCAATATGGTATAGACATTGACTTTTAGAAGGAAGGTTGGAACTGCCAGAGGACTGGTCAGAAACCAGACTTACCTAGGTGAAAGTGAGTTACATATTCCTGGAACTAATGACGCAGTGGTTTGGAAGAAAGGGTAGACAAGAGCCATTCATCGAATGAGTGAATGGTCTGTGGGGCGCTTTAGATGCCAATGTTCTGTGAAATGAAAACTAGATCAAGTTATAGCCTAATTCTTTTATTTTGTGGTCCTTCAGGTGCTAAAGAAAGCAGAGATTTTAAATTTTTTCTTTTTTTTTTTTTTTGGTTTTTGGGTCACACCCGGCTGTGCTCAGGGGTGACTCCTGGCTGTCTGCTCAGAAATAGCTCCTGGCAGGCTCGGGGGACCATATGGGACACCGGGATTCGAACCAACCACCGTTGGTCCTGGATCGGCTGCTTGCAAGGCAAATGCTGCTGTGCTATCTCTCCGGGCCCAGATTTTTCAAGGGCTTCTGCTTTTAATTATTTCCACAGATTGTGATGGGAATCATGTATTAGGTTGTGAACTGGGAAGGCTGTTTTTCAGACTGGTTTACAAAGAACATTCTCTTGACTGTCCCTCAGTTACCCTTAAAATTGGAGACCTACAAATTAAAATTTACCCACTCACTAAAGAAATGACCAAGGGGGTCCCGGAGAGATAGCACAGTGGTGTTTGCCTTGCAAACAGCCGATCCAGGACCTAAGGTGGTTGGTTCGAATCCCGGTGTCCCATATGGTCCCGTGCCTGCCAGGAGCTATTTCTGAGCAGACAGTCAGGAGTAACCCCTGAGCACTGCCGGTGTGGCCCAAAAACCAAAAAAAAAAAAAAAAAAAAAAAGAAATGACCAAGGACTAATGATGTGATTTACCCTAATTTACAGGAAGATAATTGATAGACCAGAATTTTAATCCATTAAATTTTTACATTCTTCAGAATTAAACTACTGAATTACCTTCCCTGAAGGTAAATCCACTCCAGCAAGAGAATTAAAATTTAAGTAGTTGCTAAATAAATATGGATCTAGAGCAAAAGAACTTGAGGATCCTGAAAGATTTTTTATCAGTTCTGACATTAGTAGCATTTCTTCTTCATGAGAAGAGACAGTTTTTTTTTTTCCTTTCAAGTGAATGCATTCTATAAACTTGAAGTCAAAAGCTATAGGTTTAGGTCCTGCCTTTGACTATAAATCATGGGAATTGGGGTAAGTTCTTGAATCAGTTAAAAAAATCTGAAAGTGGGGCTGGAGAAATAGCATGGAGGTAAGGCATTTATCTTTATGCAGAAGGTCATGGGTTCGAATCCCGGTGTCCCAAATGGTCCCCCTTGTCTGCCAGGAGCAATTTCTGAGCACGGAGCCAGGAAAAACCCCTGAGCACTGCCAGGTGTGACCCAAAAACCACACAAAACAAAAAACAAAAAACAAAAACAAAAACCTGGAAGTATTTTGTAGTAACATTCCACATTGAAATCACTTTTAGCTTAATTCTGCTCAGCTCCCTTCTTTTAGGAAGTCTCTTGGGGCATCATTTTTGTCATCCTAACCTCATTTTCTTCTGTCTTTGGTACATCACCTTATTCTCCATTAGATACTGCTTATTCGAACCTGATCGTACATTTTGATCAGAGTCATTCTTTATCTGCTATGAAAATAAAAGGCGCTGACCATTGTACCTGCTGTTTTGGATTGGTGAGGAGCTAACAAAAATTATTTGTTTTATAGAACACAGTTGGAATACTGCCTGGCACATGGTTAAGCACGTCTATGAATGGTGAGCTGTCAATGCTATTACACACAATTTCCAAAAGATTTTATTGGCCTATTTTGGGCAGGATCTTAAGCAATATTTAGGGGTTCCAGTGGCCATTCTAGGCCTTCACTCAGCTCAACAGGCAGGGGATTCAGTGATTGGACCCGGGAAAGCAGAGAAATCTTGTAAAATCTGGCCCCTTCAGGGCCACACCCAGCAAGTTGAAACTTGGATTGAGCTAAATAGCATGGCCTCTTCTCAGTTTATTTTTAATGAGTTTCCTCAGTTTTACCTAGGAAATTTTATGACAGGATCATACTTATTATAAATTATTATACTTATTATAAATCATGCTTATTATAAATTTTTTTCGGGCCACACCCGTTTGATGCTCAGGGGTTACTCCTGGCTAAGTGCTCAGAAATTGCCCCTGGCTTGGGGGCACCATATGGGACGCCAGGGGATCGAACCACGATCCTGATCCTTGGCTAGCGCTTGCAAGGCAGACACCTTACCTCTAGCGCCACCTCGACGGCCCCATTATAAAATATTTTTAAAGCATTTCCCTTCTCAGAGCATGGGTTGTGAAATTTAGGAGACCTTGGAGAAAAGCCGCTTCTGACCTTCAGCCTGGATTGGTTTCAGGTAGCAGTTTCTACCTTGGTAGGATTTGCCCAGGATTTCTTGTATGATATAAGGACACTCATTTATTAATGCCTGGTTGGTTTTGGGAAGAGAAATGTAGACTGAAAACAAAAATCCAGGAAACTAGTATGTGATCTTCCTAGGTATATTAACTTGGATTATCTTTTCAATTTGTAGAATCCAGTTTATTTGCAAAGGCATGATGTTTTTTGTTTGCACCAGAGGGTAAGGGGAGGAAAGAGTGATGTGTTGGTATGGTTTTTTTTTTTTTTTTTTTTTGCTTTTATTTGTGGTGCGTTGGGTTGAACCCAAGGCTAGAGAGGAAAAAGAGAGGTGAGGAGAGGGAAAAGGGAGCTGAGTACACTTATTGAGCGTCCAAACGTGACTGAGAGGAATTTGAAACTCCATTATTTCAGGACCTTTTTTTTTTTTTTTTTTGTTCTATTTTTGAATTGCTAAGGGCCCAGCTGCCATCAGTTCAGATTCCCCTGCCATTCTCTTTCTTAACTGGAAGCCAGCCTCCTGAACAGACCCAGGAGAAGGAGTGTGATTGGGGCTGCTTGGAGTATGAGCATACCTCATTCTTCACTCTGTTGAAGAAGCCCTCATTCTATTTCCTCTCACTCTGTGGAGAGCAGGCGGGGAAGCAGGCTCTAGAGAGCATGCGGCGGTCACTTTCCCACTGAATGCATGTTTATATTGGCACCCCCTGTTCTAACTCTTTGCCACAAACTTGAAGCCCTCATCCTGCTCCCAGTTCAGGAGAGAACAACTGTGCAGTCCCAAGCTGTCGATTGAGGGCCTTGGAACAGCTGGGAAAAAGCTAAGCTCTCTTGGAAAGAGTTTGAGAAACTTGGGCCAGTCAATCAACCTTTAGAGATAGAGCACACAGCTCCTCATTTTAAACCTTAGGAGTCTGTAGCATTAAAGAAAACTATATTAAATAGATTCAGTAAGTTATGTTAATTTGGAGGGGGTTTGGAGAGATAGTACAGTGGGTAGGGCACTTGTGGGCTTAATCACTTGCATCCCATATTTGTCCCCTGAGTACTAGTAGGAGTAATTCCTGAGTGCAGATCCAGGATTATCACTGAATATTGATTTAAAAACAAACCAAAAACATTTTTAATTTTTGTATTTACACACATCTCTCTGGAATAGGGCTTATGAGCAGGCATTAGGTTTCTCCGCTTTTATAGATGGGACCCTGAGGTGGGATCAGAAAGATGAAGCTCAATGTTACAAATTATAAAGGGCTGGACCAGGGCCTCTCTAACTCAAAACCTGCTTTCTTTCCACGTAATCTCCCCATGAGAGACCAGTCTATTACAGAAAACTTTCTTCCATTCACCAGGGCTGTCCCCAGACAGTTGGTTTCTAGTGAATTCGATCTAAAGGGTACCTGTACTAAATGTGGTGGCGACACCCAGGCCCCTCACCACCTTTTGTTTTTGCTGTTCCCTGTTCTTCACATGGCTTGCATCAGTGTATGCTCCCAGGCCATTGGAATTTTATGACTCCATATATCAGATATTTCCTTCTTCGAGCCAGTTCCTCCCTGCCTTCCCTTCCATCTGTTAAGGGAATGTGCGGGTGCGTTGAGACCCTACCAGATCAAGGCAGCACACTTGAGTGTGACTTCTTCCATACGTGAAGATATTTTACAAACCAAACACTATTCTTTCCTAGTCTTTCCTGGTGACCTGTGTCCTGTGTAGAAAGCAGAGCCAGGAAATTCTTCCATTATAATTAACCCAGGTTTCTCATTTCCATCTATGTCCATTTCCTCTTGTTCCTATTGCAGAAAAGATGGAAGAAATCCCCTTTAGTCTGGTTCCCTCTTAGCTGAATGTTCACAGTGGCACTCAGAATCTAATTTTTGGAAGTTTTCATACATCTCTATTGTTCTCTATTATCACCATTCCTACTTTCTCCTTATGCTTCCTCAAGAGGTAAAACCCCAAATAAGATACCCAGTATTATTTTGCGAGATTTTCAACCCTTTGGAATGGGAACCTGTGGCTTATTCTTTAACTCAAATTAGGAAAAACCATACTAGACCCAATCATGGAGGGAGAAGGAGAAAAAAAAGGACCCAATTAACCTTCCATATGCTTGACAGATCTGTTGGGGTAGGGGTTTTAGCAGTCAGGAGCGCTACCCATACACTCCTGCTGCCCTCTTCCTGATATAGCTAAGGTTCTTTCAAAGAATGATAGAATATAATGCCCTCGGCGTCATAGAGAAAGTAGATTTGTGGTTGCCAGTGGCCAGAGACAGGGAAGTGGAAGGTGATGATTGGTTAGCAAGTGTTATTTGTTGGTTTTTTTTTGGGGGGGGGGGTTAAAATTTTGCAAGTAGGTGTTATATCACTGACCACATCCATGTGAATTATACCAAGAAACACCTCGTATGTTTAAACCTGATTTTGGGAGCTAGTGATGTGGCTTAGTAATGAATTCATGCCTCCTGAGTTTCCTGACACCCGCCAACGTAGTAATGGGTGACTTAGAGTACAATGAAAGACATTTTAATTGAAAACACAACCATGTAACTTCCTTTTGTAGCAGAGAACAAACAGTATAAATATGGTTACTTTAGTTTAATGATTAGGAAAGTTGAGTCTAGAGAAGGTCTTGTTCTAGTTTGTGACACAGTGTACTGGCAATGTCAGGACACTGGCAGCTTGCCACTTTGGAGCCATGCTAATTAATGCTTTCTAAAGGTCTGGAAGATTGCCGAAACAAGTACCGAGTACTTTAAAGATTTCAAAGTTATATTATAGCTGGAAAAGACGAGGGGCCTTCAATTCCATCCCTCATTTCTGTGGGGTGTTGGAGTTGTAACATTGAAGATTTGCCTGTAGTTATAAGTGAAGCATCAAGAACCAAGTAGTTTAGCACCAGACTTTTTTTTTTAGTTTTTGGGTCACACCCCGGTGGTGCTCAGGGGTTACTCCTGGCTGTCTGCTCAGAAATAAACTCCTGGCAGGCACGGGGGACCACTATGGACACCGGGGATTCGAACCAACCAATCTTAGGTTCTGGATCAGCTGCTTGCAAGGCAAACACCACTGTGTTATCCTCTCCGGGCCCACCACCAGACTTTCTAATCTTTTTTATAAGCTTCTTCAAAAGTTGAAAAGGAAAATAGGGAGCAGGACACCCACCACCACTGGGCTCTTTTTATTTAAAGCTTTGCATGTTCTCAACATCCTTAAAGTATGCAGATTTCCTTTTATATATAAAAGAGATATGAATCATCATGCTGGGGTCAAGTAGCTGGTAAGTTGAAGTTATAAAACCAGGGTTTGATTCTGAATATTTGATGCCACAACTCCAGCTCTGAGATGTTGCGGCTTGTCAGCAGGTGGACGTCTTTGTGTCTTTGTGCCATCTTAGTGGCTCCTTTGGTGAAGGAAGACTTCACTCTCTGGAAGACTTCAGGTGAGCGAGATTCTGAGGTAAAGACCCAAGCCTTTCACCAAGAAGAGGGAACCCACAGGTTTGTTCTGTGGCTACTCCCACCTCAAAGTGTTCCTTTTTTGAATGATCATGCTTCTAAAATGAATTGCTGCCTTTCAGACTTTCAAAGGGGACTAAAAAATCAGTGGTTTTGGCTACTGAACAGGAAACTCAAAGCCTTTTCCGTTCCTTTGAGCTGGCTGGAAGGGCTGGGCTTGGAACTATTACTTTAAAGGACCAAAGAGAATTTTTGTGTAATTTGGAAAAAAAGAAAGAGGGAGAAGAAAAACCAGCCCTTCCTGGAGTCCTATACCACCAGCTTTGGTTGATGCACAACATGGAAAAGAGCTGCCTTGTTGCCTGGCAGTAATGATAGCAAACAAATGTGTCTGCCAGTCTGTTTGGGATCTCCTGGTTTGGAATTCTGTTTGTTTCATTCTGATCACTTCCTTAACTTCCTTTCAGGCTTTCCCCACCTTCAGTACCACCCTCACAAAAGGGAGTGCCAGACTATGCCTGGTTGCACCAGGCTGGGCTGGCTGGGTGGCCACACAGGATACAGTAACTTAGCCAGGGTTATTCTTGTCTGTGACTGTTTCCAAGATGCCTGTTGTTCTCAGAGGCTGGTTTTTCCATCAGAAGTGTTGACTTGACACAACTGAGTGTGGAAGTCGTGGTGGGAGAAAAGTTTGAGTTCTGCCTTGGGGTGTTCAACTGGTTCTGCTAGGCAGGGTGAGGAAGTAAGCACTGCAGACACTGTTCCCCAGGGAATATTCCACCAAGTGGCTCCGACATCCTTGGCTAGTTGTGGATTTCTGCCAGTAAGAGGGCTAAATACAGCAGGCCTGGGGAGGCATAATGGAGTGTCTGGCTGCATTTATCTTATCTTCTAAAAGCTCTCCTCCCACATTCTAATCCCTATTATCCTGAAACTATCTAGATTCCTTAAATAATGTCCAAGTCTTTTTTTTTTTTCTATTAGGCCACACCTTAGGGGCTATTTCTGGCTCTGCACTAAGGAATTATTGCACATGAGATGGTGCACATGAGATGCCAGGGATTGAACCAGGTTAGTTACATGAAAGGCAAGTGCTCTACCCACTGTACTATCACTCCGCTCCCATTAACACCTCAATTTTAAAAAGTCCCACACATCAATTAGTAAGATGTTTGCACACATACTCCTACGATGTATTTGATTGTGTACCTATTAAGAACATATATGTATTGCTTTGTAAGATTATACCTGGAAAACGCCTTGTATATCATGTATATCCTGCCTTGCATGCAGTTAACCCAGGTTTGGTCCAGAGCTCCTTGAGCCAGGCGTGGCCAGATGTAGTCCATAAACAAATAAACAAAAACCAAGGAAAAGAAAATATATGTTAAAATAATTTTTTTTTACTCTGTACACCTGCTGATTCTGAGGGCTACTCACACTGCTGTGTTCTAGGGTTGCTCCCAATTCTGCTTGATGGTGGTGGTGGTGACGGTGAGGATGGTGAGGAACTGCGTGGTCCTGGGAATTGAACTTGGGCTTTGAACATAAAGCATGTGCTTAGCCTGTTGAGCAATCTCTTTGGCTCTAAAAAGAATTTAAACCACTCTAGAACTTACTTAGAATACTTCTAAATGGGTTAGGAAGTTGTTTACAGTTCCGAATTGAACAGTAAGTCATCACATACCAGTTTACAGGTTCTTGGAAACTGACTAAAACCCAAAGGATATGTTATGAAAGCAGGAGGGGACTCTTAAAAAGTGACTTTTAAAAGTGACTTATTTTTTTAAAACCTTATTAGAAATTGGGGCTGAAGAGATAGCATGGAGGGTAGGGTGTTTGCCTTGCATGCAGAAGGACGGTGGTTCAAATTCCAGCATCTCATATGGTCCCCTGAGCGCTGCTGGGTGTGACTCAAAAACAAACAAACAAACAAAAAAAAAGAAAAAAAAAAGAAAAAAAAAAACCTTATTAAAAATTTTACCTGCAGGGATTTGAAAGATAGAAGGGTTTAGATACTTGCCTTGCACATGGATGACCCTTGTTTGATTCTTGGTGTCACTATGGTCAATGGCCTGACCACTGCCAGATGCAACTCTCAAATTCAGAGCTCGGAGTAGCCCTTGAAGAATACTTTTGTGTGTAACATTCCCTCCTCCACATTTTTACATACAGTGTAAAATTGTACAAGAATACCGAAATTCACTAATGTACAGGCCTATGTAGACTTGTAAGTACTTTGAGTTAAGGCTCATCTCCCATGCGAATGTATTCACATTCCTTATCTTTATATTCATAGGCCCAATGGATCTTTTTAGCCACCTTCTTTTTTGGTTCTCTATGCTGGTATGCATATCAGTGGTTCTTTTATAACAGTATTATTTATATACATGTATAGTCATTTATCCTCTTGTTAGTTGAGAATGATTTAGGTTGTTTCCAAATTGGGATTATGACCAATGCTGTTAAAACCATTCTGATCCAGGCTTTTTGTGAACATCAGTTTTTATTCTGTTTAAGTAAATAAAAGTGCTAAACTCTTGCTGTCCTATGGTGCACTGGGTGAGAAATCTGGCCACTACATGTCCTTGAAAACATTTGGGTTTTCTACTTTTTTTTCTATTTTTTTTTAAAAAAAATACCATGTTAGTAGGTATTTTGTTCCATCTCATTGTGTTTTAAATCTGTGTTTCTCTTAATTATTAATGTCGAGCATCTTTTATGTGCCTATTTGCCAACTGTTTATCTTTGATGAAATCTGTTCAATTCTTCTTGTTCTAAAGTTGGGCTGTTTGTTTTTTTGAGTTATCTGTTTTATTATTGAGACATCATGGTTTACAATAGGTTTAATGTTTCTGCTTTGGGTACACTAAATTACTGCATCATCACTGTGACCAAAGTGCCAAAACCTTCACTACGCCGCACCCCCCCCCCCCCCCCCCGTCACTTCTGCCCTATTCTTATCTCTCTCCTTATTTTTTGTTGTTAGAGTCCAAGGATCACTCCTGGTGACACATAGCCCATTATGCTCAACATCAGTGCTCAGGCTTGGTGATACATAAGTGCTCAGGAATTGCATTATTAGGTGGTATTTCAGGGGGAATCTTCTGGAGATGGAAGATGGACGTGAGATGTAGGAATCAAACTCAGGCACTCACATGCAAGGTATATGCTCCAACCCTTTAAGTTGTCTCCTTGGCCCTAAGGGTTTGTTTTAATTGAACAGTATATGTGGTTCCCCCCCCCACACACACCCGAACCCCAGCACGCCGCCACACTGAGTGGTGCCCAGGGGCTACTCCTAGCTTTGCGCTCAGAAATCAATCCTGGCAGGCAGAAATCAACTCCTGGGTTGGCCATGTTCAAGGCAAATATCCTACCCATTGTGCTATTGCTCTGGCCCAGGGCAGTTTTTTGTTATTGTTGCTGTTGTTGTTTACCTAGCATATGTCTTATTCTGATTAGCATGACACCCTTAAGTTCTATCTTAAATTATCACAGTTCTAGCAAAGATTTCATCTTTTCTTAGAACTGAGCAGTCCGTTGCAGGTACATAGAACAGGTTTTTTTTTGTTTGTTTTGCTTTAGTTTTGTTTTCTTTTTTGGTCACACCCTGTGGCGCTCAGGGGTTATTCCTGGCCTTCCACTCAGAAATCACTCCTGGCAAGCTGGGGGACCATATGGGATGCTGGATAGGAATCCTGGTCTGTCCTGGGTTGGCCACGTGCAAGGCAAATGCCCTACCACTATGCTATTGCTCTGGCCTCTATAGAGCAGTTTTCTAAATCCACTTATTTGTTGCTGTGCTTTTGGTTATTTGTTGATTTTAATAAATTGTAAACAGAGACATAGGTGTTTGTGTTTTTGAGATGCCATGGATTGGGACTAATAGATCAACTGGTGCTTTAGTATAAATTTTTGGATAGCCTTCATCTGTTGTACATAGAAGCTGAACCAGATGCCAGTGCACCAAATGTGAATGAGGGCTCCCCACCAGCAACTGGTTGGCTCTCTAGGCTTTCTCAGGTACATCTCACTGGTGAAAGGTGAAACTTCATTGTCCTTTTGGTTTTCATTTCCCTGATAATGATGACGAACACTTTTTCATATGCCTATTGGGCATTTGTATGTCTTTGGGGAAGTATCTGTAGAGTTCCTCTCCTTATTTGTTGATAAGTCTTTTTTTTTTTTTTTTTTTTTGTGGTTTTTGGGTCACACCTGGCAGTGCTCAGGGGTTATTCCTGGCTCCATGCTCAGAAATTGCTCCTGGCAGGCACGGGGGACCATATGGGACGCTGGGATTCGAACGGATGACCTCCTGCATGAAAGGCAAACGCCTTACCTCCATGCTATCTCTCCAGCCCCTGTTGATAAGTCTTACTTGTTTTTGTTATTGAGTTTTGTAAATGCCTTATGTTTTTTGGCTATAAATTCTTCATCTGATTTATCTTGTGAAACTATCTTATCCCACTCATTAATGTGCCTTTTTATTTTTGCTGCCATTTCTTTTTGCGAAAGTCCCATATTTTTGCCCCCTGTTTTTGGACACTAGAATTAAATAACTGAAGACCCCTGAGATTGTTGTCTTAGAAATTTTGCTTATTTTTATTTCAGTGTATTTTATGAATATGGCTTTAATTTCAAACCATTTTATTGGGCTTTGTATTTGGATCTTCCAAGAGATGAATAGGGTATCAAGGAGCCTCTCCTAACAAAACTTGACTGACCATACTGGAAGCTCACTCAGGAGGTGAATCTGCTCAGATCTTGTGGAGCTGGGTTCCATTATGACCTCCAGGACCATGGCCACTTAATACTATTTTTGTTGTTGTTTGTATTTTGGGTTGCACTCTCAGGAATAATTCCTGACACGCTTTGGGGACCATAGAGGATGCTGGGGATCAAACCCTGGGGTGGGGATCAAGTTCTAGGTCAACAATGTGCAAGACAAATGCACCACCCACTAAACTATTGCTCCGCCACCCCCCAATCCATTTTGAAGTAACTTGCCTTTGGTGAGATTTAGTGTCTGATTTCATTTATTTTGCACGTGACTAACTAGTTTTTGCATCATTGTTGAAGAGCCTTTTCTTCTTCTGTTTAACACATCAAGCCTTTTTGTTAAAAATTAACTCTGTGATCCTAATACTAGTCCATTTGTCTAAGTGTTTTTTTTTTCTCCTAGTATAAACATTTTGGATGGCTATAAACAGAGAATACACTTCTTCCCTTTTTTTTTTTTTAGAACTGCATTTGCTATTCAGATAGTTTTATGGCTCCATACAAATTTGAGTAGTAGTTATTCTGGATCCTTGAAGAATGACATGGAAATTTTAAAGGGATTTCATTGGTTCCGCATTATTAAATTGTTGGATTCCGTTTACTATGATGTTGTTGAAGATCTTTTCTTCTGCGTTTAGAAGGGATATTGGTCTGCATTTTTTTAAAATCCCAGCAGTTAATGGAGGAGTCACTCCTGGTTGTTAGTGCTGAAGACCACATAGAGTGCTGGATGTTTCTAAGGTTTCCATATTAAAGCATGCACTTCTGCCTTATAATTTTTACAGTGTTATCTCCATGGTACTTGTAATATCTATCTGATTCTGGTATTAGGGTAATATTTTTGTAGAAAATATTAGAACATGGACTGGAGTGGTACTATAGCAGATAAGACAATAACCTTTTACACGATCCACCCAGGTTTGATCCCCAATTTCTCATATGGTCCCCTAAACTCATAAGCTCACCAGGAGTGATCCCTGAGAATTGCTGGATATAATCCTCCAAATATATTAGAACATATTACTGATTATTTTATATTTCTAGAACATCTTATAAAGATAAAGCTATCATTTGGTAGAACTCAAAATCAAAATCAAAACCAAAAGTTTGGTAGAACTCAAAATCTTTCTGCCTTTTGGAATGACTTTTTTTTTTTTTTTTTTTTTTTTTTGGAACAATACTCAGCTGTCTTGCTGGCTGTGCTCTGGGATCACTCTTGTCGCTGTTCGGGAGACCATTTGTGGGCTGGGGATTGAATTTGGTTAGTTGCAAAATATCATTTAAACCCTGTACTATGTAGTCCAGTGGTCCTCAAACTATGAACCGCGGGCCACATATTGTATTTGTATTTGTTTTGTTTCTTCATTGCAAAATAAGATATATGCAGTGTGCATAAGAATTCGTTCATAAGTTTTGTTTTTACTATAGTCAGACCCTCTAGTGGTCTGAGGGACAGTGAACTGGCCCCCTGTTTAAAAAGTTTGAGATTCTAGTCAATTTTGGGTGATATTTTGTTATTGTTGTTTTAGGACCACACCTGGTGGTATTCATGGCTTAATATTGGCTCTGAATTATTGTTCTGACCCTCAAGATTGCATAATTCTAAATTCACCCACTACTAGGTTTTCCATTTAGTAGCAAAGAGCTGTTCATAGTTATAAGGCTAGAGTAATAGTACAATGGTTAGAGCACTTACCTTGCACGCAGTCAATCTGAGTTTGATCCTTGGCATTTCATATGGTCCACTTGTGCACCACCAGGAATAAGCCCTAAGCACTGCTGGTTATGCACACATTCAAAAAAGAATTGTTCATAGTATCTCAGTAATATCTTTTGTAACTTCAGCCTTTCATTTCTGATCTGATATTGATTTATCTTTCTTATCTTTTTTTTTTGGTGAGGGGTCACACCCGGCAGCGCTCAGGGATTCCTCCTGGCTCTACACTCATAAATCACTCCTGGTAGGCTCGGGGAACCATATGGGATGCTGGGATTCTAACTTCTGCATGCAATGCAAACGCTCTACCTCCATGCTGTCTCTCCACTCCATCTTATTTATCTTTTTATTTGGGGTCAGACTGAGGGTTAGTCAATCTTGTTTATTCTTATTTTTAGTAGGAAGTTGTCAGTTTTATTGATTTTTTTCAGTGTCCTCATGATTTCTATGTCATTAAAAACTTTCCTTCCTCCTGCTTTGGTTTTATTTGTTCTTTTTCTAGTTTCTTAAGCTGTGAGGCTAGGTTAGGTTCTGAGTTTTTTCTTATTCATATTCATGCTATGAATTTCTTGTCTTATCGAGCTTTTACTATTCTTTATAGGTTCTGATAACTTGTGTCTTCTTAGTTTCTAGAAATGTTTTTATTCTGATTTTCTCTTGGATTCATTCAATAGCTTGTTGGTTAATTTTCAAATGTGTGTATTTTTCATCTTCTTTATTTTTATGTTTAATCTCCACCTTCATAGCATTGTGCTCTCAAAAGAAACAGGATATAATTTCCTATCTTCATGTCTTTATGGATACTTGATTTGTGTTTCAGCATGTGGTTCGTCCTGGAAAATGTTCCATATATACTGGAGAAGAATGTGTGTTCAGCATTTTTGGGGAGTGGAGAGCCCTGTACACATCTATTAATCCAAGTTCTTCCAACTCACTAAAGCAATTGTTTCCTATATTGATTTTTCTGTCTGGTTGATCTGTCCAGTGATTATAGTGTGGTATTAAAATCCTAAATCTTATAGTAGTTGATTTAAGAAGTTTTCTGTCTCTTCATTTGGTGTGTATATGTAATGAGTTAAATTCCCATAGTGTATTTATCTATTACCTTTTTTAGTTTGAACTTTATTTTATTTTATTTATTTTTTTTGGGGGGGTCACACCTGGCGGTGCTCAGGGGTTTCTCCTGGCTATCTGCTCAGAAATAGCTCCTGGCAGGCACGGGGGACCATATGGGACACCGGGATTCGAACCAACCACATTTGGTCCTGGGTCGGCTGCTTGCAAGGCAAACGCTGCTGTGCTATCTCTCCGGGCCCTGAACTTTATTTTTTATCTGATATGATTACTAGCCACCCCCTATTTTAAGCCTGTATCTTGTTACTCTCAGCCTATATTTTTCATTAAAATTCAATGGCTCTGCATTCAGGAATCATTCCTGGTGGACTTGGGGATTCATATGGGATGCTGGGAAGCAAACCCTGGTCAGCCTCATGCAAGGCTGTACTATCACTGCAGCCTTCAAGTAGATCTTTTATTAGCCAAATAAGATAGAATCTATTTCCTGATCATCCGGTGACTCTGCACCTTTTCTGCCTCCTCCCTTGGTTTTGGGGCCACACCTGCCAGTGCTTGGAAGCTACTCACAACTCGGTGCTCATGTAACTGCTCTAATCCTGGCCTTTGAGCTATCTTTCCAGCTTCACTCTGTCCTTTATGAAATGTTCAATTCATTGATATTTCAAGACATTACTGACCACGAAACTTACTGTCTCTTTTTTCTCTGAGAACTTGGGTATTTTTGCAGGTTGGCTTTGAGCTAACTGGTTAGTTTACATTTGAAGTTCCAATCCTATTTCCCCTTTTAAAACCACTTTAAGTATACCACATTCCTCTGGTGCTTTTACAGAAAGCATCTATTTCTTACTGAGCTGCCTTATAGGCAATAAATGCCTTTCATTTGGTCTGAAATGTTTTTTTTTTAATCAACTTTATATTTTATATTTTTTAATTTCTGATATATCAGATTTGGGGGGGGGGTTCCCATCTGGCAGCCCTCAGGCATTACTTCTCACTCTGCACTTAGAAATCACTCCTGGCAAGCTCTAGAAACCATACGGGATGCTGGGGATTGAACCAGGATTTACTACATGCAAGGCAAATGCCCTACCAGCTGTGCTATCACTCTGATTCAGACTTTTTAAATCTGAATAACATGGCAACATAGAGGATTCTTAGAATTTCTTTTTTTTATATATCTTTTTATATTATATTATTTGCATATATCATACCATTTCCTTTTACCCTGTAGAGTTTGATTGGAGAAATGAGATTGATTTTCTACAGCTGCTTATAGAGAAAATCCTCTTCTCCCCTTTGTTCCCCCTTCTCCATTTCTTTCCTCTCATTTTCTCCTCCCTTTCCTCCCACACAAGTTCTCTCTCTCTCCTCCCTCTTGCCATTTTGATTATCATGTGTCTTGAAGTTTAATTTGTTTGGAATTCTTTAGTTCCAAACAAATAAAACAAATTTGTTTTTCTGGATCAGGATATGTCTCCCTCCTCATATGGGGGTGTTTCTCTGTTGTGCTTTCTGCCAGCAATTCTTCATTTTTTTCCTTTTCTTTCCTTTTCAAACTACTATGACATAAGTATTGCTCCTCTTAATATCTCCCATTTATTCCTTATGTTTCCTTCATATCCCAAAATACCTTTTTTTCTCCCTTTTGGTTTAATTTTCCTTGTCATTGAGATCACTGATTTGATTCTTGGGTTATGTTCTGCTGGTATGTTTTTTAGTTCAGCTAGTATAGTTTTGCTATTGTTGTTTGTTTGTTTTTGCCTTGGTTTGTTTTGGAGGGCCACACCTGGCTGTGCTTAGGGGTTATTCCTGACTGCTCAGGAATCACTCCTAATAGGCTCAAAGAACCATCTGGAATGCCAGGGCTTAAACCTGGTCAGCTTACACGCAAGGCAAACATCCCACCCATTGTACTATCACCTTGGACTCTAGTCACTATACTCTTTAACCCATTCATTTCTCTTTATTTTTTCTTTATGACATTATGGCTTACACTATCGTTAAAGAGTACCATGCATGTCACTTTAATCCCTTTAGCACCCAGTTCTTGTCCAGAGTGATCAGTTCCAACTATCATTTTATATTGGACCTTTCTCTGTCCTAACTGCACTCACCACTCTTTGTGGCATGTTTCCTACCATGGACTGGTTCTCCTGTCCTTCATTTCTTATCTTTGGGTATTTGCCATGTTGAAAAGGCTTTTTATAAAAAAATATGTTCTGGTATTTTGGAGACCATTCATATTTGAAGCCGAATCTCTCCTCTTCTTGTTCTTCTTCTTCTTCTTGTTCTTGTTCTTGTTCTTGTTCTTGTTCTTGTGTGGGTGTACCCATTTGAGACCCTAGACCCTCCCATTTCTGGGAGGGGTCTTGGGAACCGGATAGTAGGTGTAACTTTACCTGCAAGCCCCTCCCATTCCTGGGAGGGGTTTGGAAAAAGGTAGATAAGGCTGGGACCAAGGGAATTCGGACCTTTTGGCTCTTTGCCCTTTGGCCGTTTCTCTCTTGGCCCGGCCCGAATCCCCTGGCTCAGAGGTTTATCTATCCTTTTCCAGACCCCTCCCAGAAATGGGAGGTCTTGCAGGTAGTTACACCTATTATCCGGTTCCCAAAACTCCTCCCAGATATGGGTGGGTCTTGGGGTACACCACATTCTTGTTCTTGTTCTTGTTCTTGTTCTTGTTCTTGTTCTTGTTCTTGTTCTTGTTCTTGTTCTTGTTCTTGTTCTTCTTCTTCTTCTTCTTGTTCTTGTTCTTCTTCTTCTTCTTGTTCTTCTTGTTCTTCTTCTTCTTCTTCTTCTTCTTGTTCTTGTTCTTCTTCTTCTTCTTGTTCTTCTTCTTGTTCTTCTTCTTGTTCTTCTTCTTCTTCTTCTTCTTCTTCTTCTTCTTCTTCTTCTTCTTCTTCTTCTTCTCCTTCTCCTTCTCCTTCTCCTTCTCCTCCTCCTCCTCCTCCTCCTCCTCCTCCTCTCTCTCACTTGCTCTCTCTCTTTCTCTCTCTCTCTCTCTCCCTCTCTCTCTCTCTCTCTCTCTCTCTCTCTCTCTCTCTTTTATGCCTACTGCTATTTTACACCAGCAAATATCCACTTAAATAGTCCAAGCTGGTCTGAGCAATGATCAGGGGTTTACACTTTCAAAATCAAATCAATGCCTGCGGTTCTCAGTTGGTGTAGGCCAGGATCTCCACTGGGTTTTAGTGACTACAGCTGCCCACTAGCAGCTAAAATGCTGATGATGTCTAGCAGGCTTGGGCTCTGATGCACACTTGATTTTAGGCAAGGTATGTGAAGTGGAAGTGTGAGCAGCCTGACTAGTGAGTAAAGTTCCAGGTCATGCGACCCCAAAGGAACTAGATCTGAGATCACACATGCCCCGTGATGCCTTAGCACCTATGTTGGAAGGACCTACATGGCAGTTAGGACTCTCTACCTGTATAATGACTGGACATAGTAGGCTGCTAACACATCCATTCCCACCGGAAGTGAATATCTGCTCAATCAGAGCGGGCCCCTTGCTGGCTGGGAATGCTTATGAAGGTGTGATCACTTTGCTGTCAGGTGACACTGACACTTGGCTGAGCAAGTTCCATCAGTTGGGAACTTGCTTTACTATTGGCCTGAGAGGTATTGGGTGATCCACAGGGATGGCAGCCACCCGCCAGACAGACAGACAGCAGCAACATACTGACACTGTTCTGCTCTGGCTTTTTCCATTCTGTCACTGGACCTCCAGTTAAGTGGGTCTAAAATCAGTCCCCACACCACTGTGGACCCCAGTACATCAGAAACATGCAGTAGACATTTTTTGGTGTCATTGGGGTTTGCATTATTGTAACCCTCAGAGCTCCTTTTGTCTGTATCTGCAGCCACCTACAATTTCATAGCAGGGCTCTTCTCCTGAGGGTGTTGTCCATATTTAGGGACATTTTCTCTTTCTCTCTCTCTCTCTCTTTTTTTTTTTTTTTGGTTTTTGGACCACACCTGGCGGTGCTCAAGGGTTACTCCTGGCTGTCTGCTCAGAAATAGCTCCTGGCAGGCATGGGGGGACCATATGGGACACCGGGATTCGAACCAACCACCTTTGGTTAGGGATATTTTCTACTGGAACTCAGGACTTGCATTAGTTCAGAGTTTAGTGTTGATATTACCTTAAAGCAGTGTTCCTCAAACTTTTTAAGCAGCGGGCCAGTTCACTGTCCCTCAGACTGTTGGAGGGCTGGATTATAGTAAAAAACAAAAACTGAACAAATTCCTATACACACTGCATATATCTTATTTTGAAGTGAAGAAACAAAATGGGAATGAATACAGTATGTGGCCCGCAGGCCATAGTTTGAGGACCACTGCCTCAAAGACTTGTGAGTACTTAACTCCCCCTCTTCTTTCATTGTTTTAGTTCTGGGGCTATTTCTAACAGTACTCAGGGACCATTCCTGGTAGGCTGTGGGGACAATATGGGGTGCCAGAGACTGAACCTGGGTTAGTCACAAGCACTCTAGCTGCCCATCTTTTTGTGTTTGTTTTTGGACTACATCCAGTGGTGTTCAGGAATTATTCCTGGCAGTGCTTGGGGGACCATATGGGATGTCTGAGTTGGCCACATGCAAGGCAAACACCCTATCTTCTGTACTATTGTTCTGGCTCCTGTCCAGTACCCATCTTCTTGGTCATTTCTTCCTTCCCAAATTGTCATGTGGAATTTTCAAGCTTTTTTCTTCTCAGAGCTACAAACCCCTTGTTAGTGGTAATTTGTAGATTATTTCTCTCAGGCTATAGTTTAGCTTTCCATTATCATAACAGTGTCTTTTTCAGAGAAAACATTAGGAAATTGAAGTTCAATTGAGTAATTTCTTTTTTATAAGTTATGTTTTTGATAAGATAGAGTTATGAGATCTTTTCTAACACAAGATCACAGTGATTTTTTTTCCTAGTTTGAATTACTTTTAACCACAGAGATTATATAAAATAAAAACATTGCTGAATAGCTAGCTGTTCCTTGTCAAAGCACCCCTTTCTTCCTTGTTTTAAGTTATATTTTTATTCCTTGTTAAAATGTCACCTTTGCTTTGAAGAGGGAAGATTTAGTGAAATTTTCTGGAAAATACTGCCAACTAGTCAGCTACAAGGGTCAGCCTGCTTATAATGTCATCTTGCAAAAAAAAATGCATGATATCTTTTTTAAAAGTCTTTATTTTCTGTAAAGTCAAAGACTTTGCTTTAAGTGAACTTTTTTTGTGGTCCTCAAAAAAAACAACAACAAACCCCTATAAGAATCCTAGTGTAGAGGGGTGGGGAGGAGGGAGATCTGGGAAATTGGTGGTGGGAATGTTGCACTGGTGAAGGGGGGTGTTCTTTACATGACTGTAATCATACAACTATAATCATGTTTGTAATCACGGTGTTTAAATAAAGATAATTATAAAAAAAGAACGAAATAAAATAATCTATTTAGAATAAAAAATAAAAAATAAATAAAAACATTAAAAAAAAAGAATCCTACTGTTTAAAGATACTATTTTGGTACAAACTCATTATTAGCATCCTGTGGCACAGAAACATCTTATAATGTGCTTAAAAAAGAAAAAAGACAGAAGAATGATAAAGCTGAAACCATCTTAGCTCTTCTGAACCGATGGACACACCAGGGGAGAACCTAGAGGCAATCATGTGTTTTGACTGGTAGTAAAATGATTGTTTTCAAAATAAAATATGATATATTTCTAGTATTTCCCCTACCCTGGAGGATTATTTGCTGATTCTCCTAGAGATCCAAATTGACGTACAGCTAGGAGATGATCTATGAGTGTTTGAGAAATAAGTGTATTTTCCTGTCACAAATGGTAAAGTGATATTGCTTCATGGTGTCATTTTCCTCTTGGCATTCTCCTAAAATTTATTTTCTATCAGTTCCTCCTTATAAATTCTGATCTTCACAAATATGTTTTAGAGGCTAGCACTCCTGATTAACCATAGTGGAGGACTGTGAAATCATAGAATAAATCTTGAATGAGGAAGAGGACATGGAGGTCAACTGGTCCAACTTTCTTATTAAAATTACAAAAATAAACAAACAAAACGTCTTAAAAGAAAACAAAGGGCTGGAGCGATAACACGGTGGGAAAGACATTTGCTTTGCAAGTGGCTGATCTGGGTTTGATTCCTGGCATCCTACATGGTCCCCCAAGTCTTCCAGGAATGATTTATGAGCTCAGAGCCAGGAATAACCCCTGAGCACCCACTAGGTTTGGCCTCAAAACAAAGAAAAAACAAGTTTCTTATTAAAACCAAACCAGCAACAGGGACAAAGTAATTGTGCATGTGTTTTGTTTTATTTTTCTTAATGTTTTTTGGCTGAAAGTTCAAAATTAAGGTGTCAGCAAGGGGATTTCTTCTGAGAATTCTATTTATGGGTGATGGTCTTCCCACTGTAACTTTACCTTGTCCTCTTTCTTTGCATCTTTGTCCTCATAAAATAGAAAATATATATAATCAAACCAGTTACAAGCTGGTAAAATAAAAACTATTGATAGGTAGCAATAAGGAAACCAAATTATTAAATTTATTAGAAGTTTCATAAAACACAGACTAGTGGCAGTATTCAGTGACTGCTTGCTGATGAGGAGAGAGTGGGTAAAGAAGAAAGGGAAGGCAGGAGTTTTAAGGGCCCAAGGAAGTTTGATAATCTGATCTTGATTTTATCTGACTCAGTGGCAGAGTATAGGCTGTTAACACCCTGAAGTCCTTGGGTATCTTTGTGCCAGAGTGAAACTGATTTTCTAAAACATGTGGTCTTGCCAGATGATCTCACTCATATGTGGTCTATGAAAAAGAATGGGACTGGACAATGCATTGTGAGTGAAAACAAAGCCTTGGGCTTTGACAGTGGAATGAAGGTTACCAAGAAGGGAAAGGAACATGGTATGCAATGGGGGAGAGGCAATATTAATATTCTATCTTAAATAATTTCATATTAAAAATGAAGCACATTGCCTGTGTCATTGGGACAGTGTTTCCTCTAACACTTAGCTTGAATGTCCAGGTTCCAAGTTTTAAGACCATGACATTTGTAACAGTTCAGATTTTAGTCTTTGTTCTTTGTTCCCCAGGATGTTTCAAGTCCCATAGAAAGCAAAAGCTGCATTGTAGTTTGACCAATGGCTGGGAACACAGAGAGTGAAGACCTGTCTAGTGTTGGAGCCAACAGTCTCACTGTCCCCAAAGTAATCCACAAGTCAAAAGTTGTGTTGCTCTCTGATAATGACTGTTTTTCTGTGCAGTGAACTGTGCCCTGTCTGGTTTTGTTCATCTGCTAACCAGTCAGCCCCAGATTTCTCCAGCCACTGAGCAACAGGTTGGAGGAAAGCCCTTTACTTATTTTTAGAATAATTTTCAGATAACATGAGGATGTTTACTTCAGGGTATGGATGTCAGGTGACATTAAAAATGCAGACTGCAATGCAGAACATGGCTGGCTCATGTCAGCTTAGTGTTTCCATGTAACCAGAGAAGGAGAATGCAGAGAAGGGCCTGTGTTAGTGAAAGCAGATGTCACTTTGCATGGCACGTTCTTCTGGCTCCTGTTTCTCTCTGTCACCCTCCAACCGGAAGAAAGAAGGTCATATTTAAGCTAGAAGTTAAAACAGGATATCTACTCAGTGATCCACAGATCAGGTTGCTTATACCTCCTGTGCTCCTCTTGAGGGAGATTGTAACTGTCAAAGCAATGAGGATTTATAAGAAGTCAAGACAATTAGAAGTGTGAGTTTGATGTTTATTCTTTTTCTAGGGATTGTCTTCTGTAGAGCCACATGAGGAGATCTGTAGCCTGCACTAGTGACTGAAATTAAGTGGGTCCAGGAAAACATCAGATAGATTGATTTTTCCAGTAATGTCAAGAGAAAAGATTTTAGTGATACTGTGTTTAAAATTTCACCTGATGTGATGGAAACATCAAAAGTGGGCAGGTCTGAGTTCTGTGGATTGGTTTATTCTACCTGAATCTCTTCCCTGTGCTATCTGCTCATTGGCCCATTAACCAGCTCTCTATTCCCTGTGTTATGGTGCAAGTCCTGGAAGGTCTGATGGTTCTGGCATTCCATGAGTGGGGCAGAAGTGGATATCTCACTTGATTTGTTTTCTTGGGGACCAGGTTCCAATGTGAAGGTGACGTGGAGATCTAACTGTTGATTTGTTTTCTTGTGTTTCAGTCGTTCCAAGGAAGTCAAGGACGTGCATACCTCTTTAACTCAGTGTAAGTATCTTTGAACCTAGTTTTTATACAGATCTGGACAGGCAGAGACAAAGAGTGAAGCCATGGACCGTGCCCTGGATCACAAATCTTCACAGTAGTAGTTATCTGGAGGGGATTTTTTTGGTCAACATCTTTGGACAAAAATGCTAACTCGGGCCCGGAGAGATACCACAGTGGCGTTTGCCTTGCAAGCAGCCGATCCAGGACCAAAGGTGGTTGGTTCGAATCCCGGTGTCCCATATGGTCCCCTGTGCCTGCCAGGAGCTATTTCTGAGCAGACAGCCAGGAGTAACCCCTGAGCACCGCCGGGTGTGGTCCAAACCCCCCCCCAAAAAAAAAGCTAACTCACAAGGGCTGGAGAGAGAGCATGGAGGCAGGGCATTTGCCTTGCATGCAAAAGGACAGTGGTTCGAATCCTGGCATCCCATATGGTCCCCTGAGCGATGCTGGGTGTGACCCAAAACAAACAAACAAACAAAAAATGCTAACTCAACCTGGTAGGCACAATCGGGCTCACACAGAGAGAAAGACTTTCAAAGAGAGCCTCCTAACCAGATTTGAATGGTGTCCTGGAAGAGAAAAAGAGGGTTAAGGGAAGAGCCTGTGGTCAGCAAAAGGGAGAGAAGTACATAGAAAAACCTTCACCTGGTCTCAGATATCTAGAGGCAGCGCAGGCAGCCTCTCCTGGGTAAGGAAGGCTCCTCTCATAGTTGCTTAATGAACTGTGACAAGCTCACAGCATGTTTGGCTTGAGGAAGAGTTTAGTACTTTTGCTACAGAGGAGCTCATTCATCCTTGCGATCAAGACAAGGATATGTAACCCCACATTTGACATCTTCTGGCTGTATTCAGGCCTCACTAACATCAGAGGCCCTGTGCTCATGGCTGCTTTTCAGCTTGTTACCTCAAATTACAAAATTAAATGCGTTTAGAGAAATTGCAAATGCACTCTCAGCCATGCAACCTATTTTCAGTAGATGTGTGGACTCAGACCCTGCAGAATTGAATTTAACTGTCGTGTTTATGTGGGGCTCCCTTTTGGGAGCTTTTACTGGATTTGAATGAGGGTCTTCCTCTGAGACAACAATTCTCAGTTTGAGGTTTTTTCTGGAAGCTAGGGGGTTGAGTGCCGATGATGAGCATGTGAGGAACTCCTTTTCCTGTCTCTGTTCTTCCGGTAGAGTTAACGTGGGCTGTGGGCCAGCAGAGGAGCGAGTGTTACTAACAGGATTACATGCGGTCGCAGACATTTACTGTGAAAACTGCAAAACCACGCTGGGTTGGAAATATGTGAGTATTTATATCATGAGTCTATATGTATTTATATCATGATTGGTGAGGGAGGGCTATGAAGGGATGAGTCCAGAACCTGGGAGGTTTTCCTTTCCTCTACTCATTTCCTGTAACTTCATGGAGTTTGCAGACCAGGATAGGAAACTCAGTTTAGAGAGTGGTTCTCAGGGCCGGAGGGATAGCATGGAGGTAGGGCATTTGCCTTGCATGCGGAAGGATGGTGGTTTGAATCCCAGCATCCCATATAGTCCCCCGAGCCTGCCAGGAGCGATTTCTGACTGTAAAGCCAGGAGTAACCTCTGAGCACTGCCGGATATGACCCAAAAAAACAAAAAGAAAAAAAAAAAAGAGTGCTTCTCAACACAGATTGAATGATTGGTTATTTGGTTGATTCTGGATTTGGGGCCATAGCTGGTGGTAATCCAGATTAGTGATTGGATCATTTCGAGAAGTACTCAGCAGACCACGTGGTGCTGGGCATTGAACTTAGGCCTCTAGCCTACAAATTATGTGCTTGGCCTGTTGACCTCTATCTTTGGCTCCATAAGTCATATTTTAGTTATTTTTTGGGTGGGGGAAGTGTCACACTCGGTGGTGCTCAGGGGTTATTCCTGGCACTGCACTTAGAAATGGCAGGCTCGGGGGACCATATGGGATCCCAGTATTTGTGTGGGTTTTTTTTTTTTTTTTTTTTTGGGTCACACCCGGCAGTGCTCAGGGGTTACTCCTGGCTTCATGCTCAGAAATTGCTCCTGGCAGGCACGGGAGACCATATGGGACGCCGGGATTCGAACCGATGACCTTCTGCATGAAAGGCAAACGCCTTACCTCCATGCTATCTCTCCGGCCCGGGATCCCAGTATTTGAACTACGATCCGTCCTGAATCGGCCTCATGCAAGGCAAACACCATACCACTGTGCTGTCTCTCCAGCCCCTTAGTTATTCTTTTTAAGGTTAAGGAGCCTGAGATTTGAAAAGGGTATAGCGAGTGTTGCCTAGCTTTAAATTTCTCCAAATTAAAAAAATAATATATTTTAGGAAACGTATTTGCATTTTTAATAATACTATGTGCACAGTACTCTACAAAGTGCCCAGGACCCTCCATTGTGTTACTTCTAGTCCACCACTTTACTTCTCCGGACCCTCTTCGTCCTAATCTTAGTAATTCTATTAAAACTGAAAAGTACACAAATTTTAAAAAGTAGCACAGAGAGTCTGCAGTAGGGACAGCACTGTATTTAGATTCAATCTCGCACATCTCTCTTGGCATAGTCAGAATAGAAAGGAAGAGCCTAGAGTGTATGTTCCATGGTTTGGCTCCAGTTTTCCAGGCTTGCTATGATTGTTACTTTGGGGAAAAACTGGCTAGGACCTTTCCGTTTCCTCTAGGTAATGAGTGGGAGACATTGTGTTGGCTTTGCTTGTGCAGAAATGCTCAGCCCCTTCTCTCTCCCTCTCTCTCTTTTGCCTTCAAAGGGTGTCCTAGACAAGCTACTTGGGGTCTGTCCTGGTTATGGGACAGTGATCTAGTTCTCACCTTGAGGGTATTTACATTTTGGATACCAGGGAGAAAGACAGAACAGTGAGCAGAGAAAGTGGCCTTCACAGAGTACTCGGCACAGGACAACAGAGAATTGGAGATATTCTTCCAGATATTTATTGAGCACCTTATGTTCACACCCAGTGCCATATTCATTCTCTGATGTCTCCTCACCCTTGCAGCAATCCTAAGAAGTTGATGTAATTTTCCCAGTTTGATTAGTTTTTGATTAGAGTTGAGTTAAGTAATACTTCTGATGCCAGAAAGGAGGAAGTGGGATTTAATTTGGGGATTACTGTGGACTTTAGATATGGTGGTCTGTCACTCGGAGTTCAGCTGTGGTATTTTGCAAGTGCCCTTGGAGACTTCTTTTTTTTTCTCCTCTGTTGTCTTTTTATTTAATAGGAATAGACTTAATTTCCTGTGTCTTTTCTCCTTCCCTCCCTTACTGAGCAACAGTACTATGGAACAGGCAAGCTGCCCAGAACCAGCACCTATCTACAGAAGAATTGAGTTACTTGATAATTTGGCAACTCTGGAGGGAGAACTTCACAGGGAGCTTAGCCATTTAAGGACAGTGTTTTTCAGATGATACCCCATGGGATTTATATGTATCTGTGCACATAGATATAATAGCTGTTGTCTTCAACTCATGCAAAATTTTTGTTTTGTCGGGCTTATGAGTTGGATGAGCTCTCAGTGCTGTAAGTTGAGAACAGTCACCTGCCAGGTGTTTTCTTTCTCTCTGGCAGCCCGAGTCTGAGAAGCAGCATAGGGGCTGCCAGGTTCTCTGTCAGTCTGGAGTTCATTCTGCTCCCATCTCCTTTGAGAATGGGAGGAACGGAAGAGCAGACTTGAACACATCTGACACAGAAGCAAGAAAGACAAACAAAATAAAGAGACCTTCCTGTTTGGCTTCACAATGCCTTGCTTTTCTCACCCATTATCTTTTCCCTAAGCCTAACAGTGCACAGTTTAAAATTATTACCAGACTTTCCTGTGTTCCTAGAAACCAGCAGGAAAGTCAAGGAAACTTTATGGATTCATTCAAAGGGAAGATTTCTGATTAGCAACAGAACCAGATTCTCCTAAGATCTGTGTGTTTGGGGGCTATACCCAGCCATACTCAGTAGATCTAACCAAGGATCTAAAGCCAGGCTAGTTGGACTCAGGGCAAGCACCCTACTTCTCTCCCCTAGTCCCTACGCTATTTCTCTAGTCCCTATATTATTGATATATGTGTACATCATGTAGGTATTTGGGGCTGGAGTGGTAGCACAGTTGTAGGGCATTTGCCTTGTATGTGGTAGACCCAGAATGAACCCAGATTTGATCTCCAGCATCCCGACGTTTGTTCTCCAAGCCTGCCAGGAGCTATTTCTGAGCACAGAGCCAGAAGTAACCCCTGAGCACCACCAGGTGTAGCTTCAAAACCAAAACAAACAAACATCAAGTAGGTATTCATACACACAAACCATACAAATTCAATCAACAATTGTTACTAAAGATCTCCCAGTCTCTAGACAGTAGGGATACAGCAACAATAAAAATAGATGTAAGTTATAATGTATGTTTGATAAGTATTATGGAGAAAACCAGGAGTAAGGAGATATGCATTTCCGGCCCCCGAAAGTTGAAACTTTTTAAATAAAATAGTTAGACTGGAGATTTGACTCAGTGACGAAGCACATGCCTGCATGCGTGCAGTCCTAAGTTCAAAAATCTTACTAAGGGCGGGAGAGATAGCACAGTGGTAGTACATTTGCCTTGCACGCAGCCGATTCAGGATGGATGGTGGTTCTAATCCTGGCATCCCACATGGTCGCCCATCCCCGCCAGGACAGATTTCTGAGTGCAGAGCCAGGAGTAATCCCTGAGCACTGCAGGGTGTGACCCCAAAACCAAAAACAACAGCAACAACAAAAGAACAAAAAAGATGTGAGTAAAGTAAAGTCATGAACGAACAATGAAATAGAAAAATTCTGCTGTAAACATTAAGGACTCGGATAATTCTTAAATTCTATTGTAAATGTTGAGGAAGTCCTGGTATTGCCTAGAGCTATCATTGTGGAAGAGAATAGAGCTTGAGTATAGAATTCTCTAGTTGAGTCTGAATGAAGCTGGGACCAAATAGCAATTCTTTGGATGCCAATAATTTGTCCTGCTGCTCTGTGGTGTTTCAGTGTCTTTTTTTTTTTTTTTTTTAATCTTTGTTTCTAGGAGCATGCTTTTGAAAGCAGCCAGAAATATAAAGAAGGCAAATACATCATTGAACTAGCACACATGATCAAGGACAATGGCTGGGATTGATCCTGAGAGCATCCACCCAAACCAGTGTCCATGTGAATGCCATCCAACTGAACATTCTACCCAAGCGTGAGAGCGTGATTGAACACTTGGTTCCATCCTTTTAGGGGCCTGGCCATCTGGGGCATTCTCCCACCCTGACACCATCCTTCCGGTGACTGGCCCCTAAATTGCTGTCTCTCTGTCTCTTTGCTTTGTATATGTTTGTGAGTTGATCCTGGCTTCTCTCTCTGTTCTGGTGTTGGCCGAAAACATTTCAACAAAAGGAACAGATGCCTGACCACATGGCGGCAGCCCCTCTTGATTTGGGTCCCTGGACCCATTGGAGTGCTGCCTGATGGCCTCTTGTTGGGAGTCTAATAGCACAGCTTGGGGATGTGAGGAAGAGGGTAAGAGGAACCTTAATGGTCTCAGGGAAGGAGAGGTTGAGGTAGGAACAAAATTGTGCTGCTCCCAGAAATATGGTAACTTAGGCTTGAAATAATCAACTTGTCTAAAAGGACAAAGAGAAAAAAAAAATACCTCATGACTGCATACTCTGATCAGCAGCTTCACTTCCTGACACGAGATGTGCCAGGTTATTAAATGAGCACAAAAAGTGACCCTAATTCTTAGCCGAGGGGCCAGGATTTTGGTTCTCCTGAGCCACACTGGGGAATGTCCTGGCAGCAGTGAGTGACGTGGGAAAGGCCTAAACGATTCTCGTGTCTCTGCTGCTCCTCAGGGTGATCTTTCCCTCATTCGCCAGTGTGGCTGAGAGGAGAGGGGATTGCCATTTACTAATGGGTGCAAGCGCCAAACTTCCAAAAGTTTTTTTTTTTCATGAGCATCAAAATAAATCATTTTGATGGATCAGGGAATGAAGGAGGCTGCTGTGTGGAAGCCTCTCTAAAAATGTCTCAGTCATTAGGCTGTAATCAAAAACAAAAACATAAAAGTAGAACCAGTTAGCAATTCTGAGTCTTGACTTTTTTTTTTCCCCCTGATCCTTAATAAGATCCTTGTCAAAAGCTTAGGGGTGTGGGGGAATTGTTTAGATCAACACGTTGCTGGTTAGGTACATCTTTCCTCTTCAGTTTGTGGTGGCTTCTGTTAGATCAGCATTTTTTTTTAGACATAAGAGTTGTGGGTGTTTTTCTCCAATTCTGTCATGGTAGATTGTGGAAAATAGTCACGAGGCTTCCGCTTAGTGATAACACAGCCACTGAGTTCCTCATGCCCCTAACTGTTCTCTTTGGATTTGATAGGAAACTTTTTACAGATCTCATTATTGCCTCCCATCTCACACCTTCCCATCCAAACTTCAGCATCTTTGGGAAGCAGATAACAAATCCCTTTAAGGCTCATTAGAGAGAGAGGAATTTGTTATATTCAATCAACACTGTGAAGTCTGTTCTATAGCAGTTCAGTCAGCACATGGTGTATGACTGAAACTCATTTAACTGAGTTAATTTCATTGCTTAGATGGAAAACCTTATTTTTTTTTTGTTAAGGCAGGTAAATCTCAGCATCTCATTCTCATAGTAGGCTGATCCTATTGGGAAATTCTCTTGAAGTCACAAGGTGGGCCAGAGAGATAGTGAAATGGGGGTGAGTATGTACTCTGCATAAAGAAGATCTAGGTTTGAGACCTGGCACCCCATCATTCCCAGAGTACCACTAGGAGTGATCCCCAAACACCATACTGGGAATAGTACATGAGTACCACTGGGCAAAGCCCCCACCAAAAAAAAAAAAAGTTTTAAGAGTCATGAATCTGTGAGATAATTAACCATAATGAAATTTAAAAATGTCCAGCCCCAGACATTTTCTGAATTGAACCAGATTCCCAGTTTGGAGACCCTGTGGAGAGGCTTTTTTTTTTTTTTTTTTGTCTCTCTGATACTAATGCCAGGTGGGCAAGAGAACTACTATGTTCTGCAGTGATGGGGTTAGCAGTACCTGCAAGCAGCAGTCCCTTGAAGATCGAAGAGTTCTTAACACCTAGAATTTTTGTTCCCCCAAATTTCTGGCCCTGATTCTTTAGGTGGTTTAGTACTAGAAGTTGAATTTGGTACTCCCACATCTGAGGTTCAGATGTAGCATTTCATTTCTGGTCCCAGAAAAAAGTTTCTTTTTGACTCCCAGGCCCATGATTTCTAAAGAGTTTTTTTTGTGTGTGTGTGATTTTTTTTCCTTCCAACTTTAACATTCCTATGCTGGCTTGTTAGTACAGAGGTCATGGGTTTTCTTGTGTCCCCATGAAGGTAGTGAATGACCTTCATTCATGAATTCTGTTGAGTCCCTTTGCTCAGGAAATGTCCTGGTTACCAAGATTCAAGTTAATGGGTAGATTTTTGTTTTGTTTTGTTTTGTTTTTGGGACACACCCGGCAGCACTCAGGGGTTAATCCTGGCTGCAGGCTCCTGGCAGGCTCCGGGGACCATATGGGATTCCAGGATTTGAACCAATGACCTTCTGCATGCAAGGCAAACACCCTGCCTCCATGTTATCTCTCTGGCCCAAATGGAGTAGATATTTTGTCTTTAAAACAAAATATACAATGAGATGATACAGAAAAACCTATTTGGGACATTGAAGAATTTTCTGGGGGCACTATTTTTCTTTAGATATTGCTCCTCTAACTGTTGGCATGGGTCAGGGCAGGCTTCTGTTAGACCCCAGTTCTGTTTTCTTTCCAAACACTATCCACTGAGTATAAAGTGGGTGCTTGGCACCATACTAGGTGTAAGAGATCTGAGTAAAAAGTTACTTTTTTCCATAAGTACAAGAAAGAAAGAAAATTCATTAGGCTTTTTCTCTTTGTGTCAATGAAACCAAAAGTGCTTCTTATAACTTTAGCTCCATTTGTGACTTGTGTAAAAAGTCTAGCAGTATTGGAAAGGACACAGATGAGCAGTGGGGACCGTGATCTGATGACACAATGGCCGCAGTCACTTCATTCTTTAATTTTCTCACCAAATTACTGACTCAGACCATAACCAAAGACCTCATCCCATTTCCCCCTGCTCAGTTCAGGGAACTGGAGTTTGATGGTGAAGTTTAGAGAGATCCAGGGACAAGGGGAAAGGGAGAAGCAAGAAAGGAAAGACCTGATGTTCTATACCTCAGCCAGAAGCTGCCTTCATTTTCAACTGAAGACCAGCTGGCAGACTCCCTACTTCCTCATCTCCTGTGCTAGTCTAGGTTGTGTGGCTGTCACTGTTCCGGATTAATACTCAGCCCCCCAGGATATTAGTTTCAGACTGATGAAGGGTTGATTTGATGTGAGTCAAGTACAGTCAAATGTGATACCCGTAGACTCTCAGCTAGACCTGACTGAGTGTTGCCCCAACTCCTGTGAAGCATGATCATGGGAATAGGACTGAAGAACTTTGGTGAAATCAGTGCAGACAGCAAGAGGCAACCCCTTTATGAAAAGATTTTCAAGTGAATATATATATGTATATACACACACATATATACAAGAAACATTTGCTTGTGAAATATACTTTTGTAAATAATATTTAATTTTTTAAATAATATATTTGGTGCTGTTTTCTCAGATACCCTGAGAGCACTTTTTGCTTTGATTTTTTTTTTTAATTCTCTGGTTTCCTCTGCATTTCTTGAATTACATTTTTAAGGGAAACAGTGATCATCAATGTACTTTTATTGTTGTTGTTATTTTTAGGTCTTTGATCACGTTAGTCTGGGTGGAGGCCATCAAGCAAGGCCTCCTTACACTTGCCCCAGTAGAACAGATTGCACTACAGGATCAGATTGAAAATTGAAGTAATTTTTTGTGCCAGTACGGGCTGGAAAATGAAATGAACTAAAATTAAACTTAGTGACCGCTAAGAGTGATTCTCCTTTGAAGAAATTTCCTTCAGTTTGGAATCTTCTTCCTTTGTAAAAGCGTTTGTGTGTGCGTGCGTGCGTGTGTGTGAGTGTGTGTGTGTGTGTGTGTATGTATGTGTGTGTGTGTGCGTGCGTGTGTGCACGCTTGCGTGCAACACTTTGAATTGTGCCTCCTGCTTTCTTTTTTATTGGGGACACATCTACAGTTTACACCTTGGGCACATAAGGTTTTTCTTCTATTTCTCTCTGGTTGTTTTGTTTCTGAGTGGACCAACAGCACAAACCACAAGAATTTTGTTTTCCTGCACATGGAACTCTTAGCAGTGGGCTCCTTTCTCTCTCTTTGTCTGCTCAACTTTCACAGACTGTAGAGGAAATATGTTGTTTGTGAAGATAAGCAGTCAGGTCTGTGTTTTTGAGACGTGAGTGTATTTATTAGATGTATCCCAGGGCTCCGGTTGTTAACGGCTGTTAACTATGAGACTAGATTGGAACCGAAAGAACATCAATATAATTATACACACCTTGTTAGGTTAAAAAAAAAAAGCTTTAAAAAACAATTGGTCAGATTGCCTCAGGTTCATGAAGGGGCTGGGAAATAAGATCTTGAACTGTCAACTTACATATTTTAAAAGAATCTGCCTCAAATAAAGAATATGTTAGTGGTCTAAGTGGAGGAAAGTGAAGTAATTTAAAACTACAGTTACAAATCTACCAGAGGTAAAGGTAAGACTTAGAAGAGACAGGTTACTCTCATTACCAAATTTTATTTGCCAGTATGTTTTTGGTACAATATTTTGATGCAAGCAAGAGTTGGTTCCCTTTTTCCAACCTGAAGATTATCTTTCAGTACAGAATCTATTTATGCTTCTGTTTACATATTATATTTGTTGGATTTGGGTTTTGTTATTTTATTTTACTTCCTTTTTTTGGTGGCATTTTCAAGTCACTTTGCTTCAGTAACAAAGATAATTATTGTCAAATAATCTGTCTTTGTCTTTTCCTGTATTTGTACATAGCTATTCTGTATTAGCTATAAGTGCATTGTTTCTGTCATATTTCCAATCTGTGTTGGTGCTCATTTGAGAAAATAAAGTTTTCAAATATTAGTTTTTGGATGGCTTATCTATCTTATTTGATCCAGCATGTTTTATTCTGACACTTAACATTTAAAGTGACTGTTAAGGCCTGCAGAAGATTGCCTTTCTAACCTTATATTCACCAATCTGTCAACTGAGACTCTGAGTGGTTATTTTCTACAAGGCCAGTTGGCCAGTTAATAAATAAAAACCAAATCTCCTGCTTATCTGCAAATGCTTTTTGGTGGAACTGTCAGAAATGCATGAGTGGTCTTTATCATTTCTCCTCACTAAGCCCCTTAGTCTGAGACTCTGCAACCTTTGGTATATACCAATCACTTTAAATGGGATTGCATTAAATGAGAGTAAAGTCACAACATTTATATTAAAGACTGCAATGGTTTTACCTGGTTCAGATCCCTGGCACCGCATCCTGAGCACAGAACCAGAAAATAGTCCTGAACACTGCTGGATGTGAAACACCCCCCTCCTCATATATTAAAATATAAAAAAAAAAGTCTGAATAACTGAAAGCAATTATTTTGGTTTTAGATCAACTCACAGCAGTGCTCAGGGTTTACTCATGTCACTATGCTTAGCAATTGTTCATGGAGGGACTCGGGACCATGTGAGGTAGGGATAGAATCCAGATCTACCGAGTGTAAAGTAAGTACTGTGCTTGCTGTACTATCTGTCCAGCTCCAAGCAATTCATTTTTAGCCATCAAAAGAAACACATAATCATAGAGCTGCAACCAGCAGGTCTAAATTCCTGTAAAATACTTTGTTTGTTTTCGAGTCACACCCGGCAGTGCTCAGGGGTTACTCCTGGCTCTGCACTCAGAAGTCACTCCTGGCAAACTCAGGGGACCATATTAGATATCGAGATTTGAACCGAGCTTCGTCCTGTATTGGCCGTGTGTAAGGCAAAAGCCTTACCATTGTGCTATTACTCCGGCTCCTAAAAAAAAAGTCAAGGGGCCGGAGAGATAGCATGGAGGTAAGGCATTTGCCTTTCATGCAGGAGGTCATCGGTTCGAATCCCGGCGCCCCATATGGTCCCCTGTGCCTGCCAGGAGCAATTTCTGAGCCTGGAGCCAGAAATAACCCCTGAGCACTGCCGGGTGTGACCCAAAAACCACAAAAAAAAAAAAAAAAAGTCAGGATTATAATTACATAGGGAAGAAAAAAACCCGGGAGAGCAAAATAACCGTGACTTTTTGGGTGTGTGCTTAGTCTGACCTGCCAGAAAAGCTTCCTATTTGGTAGTTAGGCTTTTTTCCTGAATGGCAGGCTGGGTGTGGACTAAAAATCAGATCAAGAGGGTTAAAAATCACAACTTCCCTGCTGGCATGTTATTTATACTTTCTGGGCTTCAGTTTTTCCTCTGGAAAAAAAATGGGGCTATTTGGTTCTATGGATAGTTGTGAAATTAAATAATATACTTAAAAATAAAATAGTCCCTTCATCTCACTCAAAAGACTTAATATTAACAGTGATTCTATTATCAACTTACTAGGAACCAAATATAGGGCTGTGCCCCTTTCAGAGGTGTACTTTTGCTACAGAAAACCTAGTGCTCTAACTACATTGGCCTTGTGTCCTGAAGAGGGATGCGTCATTGATTGAGTTAAGATAAATAAAATTTATGAGCAATTGCTCTACAGGAAACAGCTGCCATGAAGGTCGAGCTGATGTCTGGTTGCTTGCTTGGTCAACAGTAGGGAGGGTCATGCATGACTCTTGTGTTTTACACAGTAAAACTGATTTTTTTCCTTTAGCCACCTAGAGTTAGTTTCCTGACTAGATGAGATGCATAATAGCTCTCCCCCCCCCAAAAAAAAATGCTTATTGAGGGGGCCTGAGAGATAGCACAGCAGTAGGGTGTTTACCTTGCATGAGGCTGACCCAGGACAGATCTGGGTTTGATTCCTGACATCCCATCCCAGATGGTCCCATGAGCTTGCCAGGAGTGATTTCTGAGCCCATAGCCAGTAGTAACCCCTAGCAAGCACTGCTGGGTGTGGCCCAGAAACCCCCCGAAAATAAATACTAATTGAGTGCAGGAGAGATAGTATAGTGGGTAGGTATTTGTATTTGGTCAACTTTAGTTCAAATATAGGTTAAAATTTTACGGGATGAGGTCAGAGAGATAGTATAGTGGGTAGGGCATCCACCTTGCATGTGACCAATCTGGGTTTGATTCCCAGTACCCAGTACCCTGCTTAGAATGATTCCTGAGTACAGATCCTGTAGTAAGCTTTGAGCACCAACAGATGTGATCCCAAAACAAAACAAAGACCAGCAAAATGAGGGTGTTTTCCCCTTGATGTTGTAACACCAAAGTGAAACACTCATTTGTGTGGTTCTCAAATCTTTTAAAAAAAAATGAGGGGCAGATCTAAAGAGGTAGAGCAGAGCTTAAGTCACTTGTGTTACATGTGACTAATCCCATTTTGATTCCTGGCATCACACATGTCCTCTGATCACTGTCAGGAGTGATGTCTGAGCTCCAAGCCAGGTATATACCCCATCCAAAAAAAAATGGGTTTGAGTGGATATCTCATCTCAATAACTTGAACACATGTTTTGCATATTGGAGATCAGAGGTTTCATCCTGGACATTGCATGGTTCCCCAGCACAGAGCAGGAAGTAGCAGGTTCCACAGCTTCTAACACCATCAAATTTAGCCCCAAATGAAGGTTTTTCTTTTTATTTTCTTTCTATTATTAGTTACTTGTATAAAAGATAAGAACAAATAAAAAAATTTAGGTCAAATAGTACAGTGGGTAGGACTATCAGCACTGCGCTTATATGAGCTGGATTATATATGAGCTGGATATGGCTCAACAATTTTATTATACTTTAGGTAATATGTTTATAATAGTTTAAGTTTATAGTTTTGACAAAGAGTTACTGCACACCACCATCACTACTATCAAAGTGCCTCTGACTCTACCAGTGTCTTTAGAAGCAGACTTTAAAGGCAGTTTAAAAAATATATAAATGATGTGTTGTAGGAATCCAACAACCTCTGACATGTAAATGGTCCAGCATCACAGCTTTATGACTGATTTTAGAAGAGATGCCAAGAAAATGAAACATGTACACCAGGCTTTGGGCTGAAAACTGAGGTGCCCTTGGGAGGGGGTGAACCAAGTTCCTGTCCTACTGAAGTCCCAGTAGTCACATTCATATCCCACAGCCTCTTCCACATATTAGCCCATCTTCACTGCTTCATGGCTAATCTTGGAAGAAACACTATGCCAAGACTATGAAATTCACGGGACTCCAGCCTTTAAGCTAAAAATTCTGGGTCTCCTGAAGAAGAGGACTGACTGAGAATCATTCCAGTTCTACAGTTCCTGGAGCTCCTGGAGGATGCAAACATGCCTCTGCAACATCTTCAAATTCTACAATATTGATAGACCAATACAATAAGGCACAGCAAATTATATGGGAAAGTAACATGAAAGCCCACTAATAATAATAATAGAAAACGGGCCAGAGAGATAGCATGGAGCTAAGGTGTTTGCCTTTCATGCAGAAGGTCATTGGTTCAAATCCTGGCATCCCATATGGTCCCCCGAGCCTGCCAGGAGTGATTTCTGAGCATGGAGCCAGGAGTAACCCTTGAGAGCTTCTGGGTGTGACCCAAATAATAATAATAATAATAATAATAATAATAATAATAATAATAATAATAATAATAATAATAGAAAACAATGACAGAAGGCTCAACTAGCAACAAATAGTTCAGTAAATCACCAGATAATGACTTCAATAACATCATTGTGAGATACAATTTCACAAATTTTCTTTTGCTGAACTAAAAGTTTTGATACTTTTACTTATCATTTTGTTGTAACAAGCGATATATAATGATTTCTTTTATGCCTGCTAAGGGGGCAGAAGGCTTGGGGGGTGGATGGGAAACTAGGGACAATTGTAAAGGAAAGATCACTTTGGTGGTGGAATTGAATGCCTGAAACAACTATATTATGTATAGCTTTGTAAATCTTGTTTTTTTTTTTCAATAAAGTTTAAAAATATGTGAGTGGGGAGATGGATCGGAGGATTGGAGCACACATGTTGAAGCTGTGGGTTGAATCGTTAGCACTGAATGGTTCGCTGACCACTGAATCCTGCTAGAAGTGGCACCTTAAGTAAAATATATCTTGTATATTTCGTATAAATGATGTATAGGAAAAAAAGGTTAGCTGTTAAACAGAAGTTCAGATCACAGAATTAAACATTTTTGCTTGATTTGTCATGATGTTAGGGGGAGAGGGACTACTCAAATCTGTGCTGGAGGTCACTCCGCTCTCCTGCTGGATTTACATGTGCTTAGTTCATTAAGCAACCTTCTGGCCCCATAATGTATGTGCATATGATCAAGGCGGAAGGACAGATACCTCAGGACAGGAAAACAACAAGTTTATTTTTAGGATGTTTAGATTGCTGCCTGGTATCTACTATATTTTATTTGGTTGTTTGATTTTCGGGCCACAGCCGGCTATACTCAGGGCTTATGTATGGCTCTGTACTCAGGGATCAATCCTGGTGATGCTCAGGGGAACATAAATTATGTCAGGAATAGAACCAGGGTCAACTGAAGGCAAGACTAAACCCCATCCTATCTTCCCAACTGTATTCAGATTGGTTTTTTTTTAAGCCCAGATACCTGTTCATTACAATATACTAATACATCACAGCACCTCTGTTGATTTACTATTAGGTCAACTTAGAACAAGCCAAGGATTAGAAGTTCATGTCTCGGGGCCGGAGAGATAGCATGGAGGTAAGGCATTTGCCTTTCATGCAGAAGGTCATTGGTTTGAATCCCGGCGTCCCATATGGTCCCCCGTGCCTGCCAGGAGCAATTTCTGAGCATGAAGCCAGGAGTAACCCCTGAGCACTGCCGGGTGTGACCCAAAAACCACAAAAAAAAAAAAAAAAAAAAAAAAAAAAAAAAAAGAAGTTCATGTCTCATGAAGATACGACCAGTTTCCAAGTAATAAGGAATGATTTAGGGGCCGGAGAGATAGCATGGAGGTAAGGCATTTGCCTTTCATGCAGGAGGTCATCGGTTCAAATCCCGGCGTCCCATATGGTCCCCCGTGCCAGCCAGGAGCAATTTCTGAGCCTGGAGCCAGGAATAACCCCTGAGCACTGCCGGGTGTGACCCAAAAACCACACACAAAAAAAAAAAATAAATAAGGAATGATTTAATGATACTAAGAAGCTTTATTTTTTTCCCCTTTCTCCTCCTCTTCTTCCTTCTCCTCATTCTATTGAATTCAAACACACACGGAAAAGGCATTTGGGGTGGAGAAATAGTACAAGCAAACAAGGCATTTGCCTTCAATGCAACCAACCTGGGTTCAATCTTCAGCACCATATATGGTCCCCTCAGCATGGCCAGGCCAGGAGTAATTATCTCTGAACTCAAAGTTAGGAATAAGCCCCGAGCACCTTTGGGTATGATCCCCATCCTCACTTTCCAACACACACACAGGCATTAGCAAGTTAAATAAACACTGTTGACTCGAGAAACAAGAAAGATGGAAATAAAAACCACTATAGGCAGAAACTTGGAGTTATATTTAAATTATTGTTACATTTATAGTCAGAAATTAGCAAAGTAAAATAGAAAGGGTGGCTTTGGAATTAGTTGGATGTCTGAGTTCTGATGGCATGCTTTGATGCAGGTGTCCTCAAACTTTTTAAACAAGGGGCCAGTTCACTGTCCCTCAGACTGCTGAAGGGCTGGACTGTAGTTTAAAGAAAAAACAACTATGAACAATAGTGGCTCATGGGCAGAGTTTGAGGACCCCCTGCCCAAGTATGAGAGGAGAGTCAAGAGACAAAGAGGAAGAGAGTTAGAGAGTGAGGTGCACATTCTACACATGTGCACAGTGGGCCCGGGATATATTGGCAGCTAAGCAAGACAGGCAGCAGTGGCAACAACACCTGGTGGCAGGACAAATGCCCTCAGCGGACTGCTTGTGTCCGTGGGCTATATTTTGAGGACCCCTGCTTTCATCATTTGGAGAATTGTCACACCAATTCTCAAGACAAGCTCCCATCATTTTAAATCTGGGATACTAGCAACCATTCAAGTTCTTTTATCACCTAGCAACCATATGATGATCAGTACTAGGCTTCCTGTCATTTGTCTTTTTTGTTTTGTTTTGTTTTTGTTATTTTGAGTGCTAGGAACTCCCTCTGATGAACACTGCTAGAACAAAAAATATTAATTAAATCTAACATTTATCTAATTTACCTTTAAAAAGAAGATTAAGAGGGCCCGGAGAGATAGCACAGTGGTGTTTGCCTTGCAAGCAGCCGATCCAGGACCTAAGGTGGTTGGTTCGAATCCCGGTGTCCCATATGGTCCCCCGTGCCTGCCAGGAGCTATTTCTGAGCAGACAGCCAGGAGTAACCCCTGAGCACTGCCGGGTGTGGCCCAAAAACCAAAAAAAAAAAAAAAAAAAAGAAGATTGGGGGGGGCCAGAGTGGTGGTGCAAGTGGTAAGGCATCTATCTGCCTTGGACGCGCTAACCTAGGACAGATCACAGTTCGACCCCCTGGCATCCCATATGGTCCCCCAAACCAGGAGCAATTTCTGAGCACATAACCAGGAGTAACCCCTGAGCATCACCAGGTGTGGCCCAACCCCCCCCAAAAAAAACACAAAAAAACAAAGGAGATTAAGGAGGCCAGAGTGATAGCACAGCATTTGGGGGTGGGGGGTATTTGCCTTGCAAGCACCAATTCAAGCTTGATCCCATATGGATAGAGCCAGGAGTAAGTCCTGAGTGCTGTTAATTCCCCCCCACACACACACACAAAGGAGATGTAGGGCTGGAGCAATTTCACTGTAAGTAGGGTGCTTGCTTGCACATTGCCTATTCAGGTTCAATTCCTGGTATCCCATATGGTCCCCTGAACAATTTCAGGAGCAGTTCCTGAGGTCAGAGCCAGGAATGGTTCCGAGTTTGCCAGATGTGGGCCAAAAACCAAAAATAAGATGGAGATTAAGGGACCAGAGGAATAGTACAATACAGAGGCGTGTACCTTACATGTAGCTAACCCATATTTGATGCCCAGCACCCTATGTAATGCCCCTAAGCCCTACCAGGAATGATCCCTGAGCAAAGAACCAAGAGTAAACCTTGAATACTGCTGGGTTTGGCCAAAAACCAAAAGAAAAAAAAAATACATTCTTGACTTGATCCGGTTTAGGATTTGGGGTGGTCTTCATTATTCTGGCACCCTCGCCTCAAGTGGAGGAAGCCTTTGGGATTGCAGCCGAGTGCTCTCAGCTGCGCTCATCTCCCTCTTGGCCCATGGAGTCCATTTTTGAACTGCTTTCTCAAAGCAAGACCAAGCAAACATAGCAACTAAGTAGTCAAGTCAGATGTTTATTTATGGCTTTAATAATGGAGTCTCTTGGGAAGATTTTGATTTCTCATTCCCAGAAGCAAAAATACTTCTACAGAATGTTCTTGAAATGTCTTACTGTTTGTGTGCTTTTTTTTTTTCCCTACCACTTTTTCAGAGCCACCTTAATAGAGTTTTAAAATACCTTCATGGGGACCAGGGAAATAGCTTAAAGGCTAGAATACATGCTTTGCATTCAGGAGGCTTGAATTCAGTCTCCAGAACCACATGGTAAGGCTCCCAAATCACTGGATATGGGTCCAAAACCAGAATAATAATAATAATATATGTATGTATGTATGTATGTATGTATGTATGTATGTAAGGGCTGAGGATGTGCCCTAGTGGTAGAGGCCTTGCTTGCATGTATGAGGCTCTGAGTTTGAGCTTTGGCACCTAAAAAATAAAAACAAATATATAGGACCAGAGAGATAATATAGGAGTTGAGGTGTTTACCCACCAGATGGTTGACCCTGATTTTATTTTTGTCAAGTATCAGAAAAGACCCCTGAGCACTGCTGGGTAGGACCCAATAGTTTATTGGGGGGGGGGGCAGGGGTAATACCTGGCAATGCTTAGGGGTTACTCCTGGCTCTATGCTCAGAAATCGCTCCTGGCAGGCTCAGGGGACCATATGGGATGCCGGGATTCGAACCACCGTCCTTCTGCATGCAAGCAAACGCACCACCTCCATGCTATCTCTCCGGACCCTTTTATTTTTTTTTAATTAAAAAAAAATTTCTTGGACCCGGAGAGATAGCACAGCGGTGTTTGCCTTGCAAGCAGCCAATCCAGGACCTAAGGTGGTTGGTTCGAATCCTGGTGTCCCATATGGTCCCCCGTGCCTGCCAAGAGCTATTTCTGAGTAGACAGCCAGGAGTAACCCCTGAGCACCGCCAGGTGTGCCCCCCCCCAAAAAAAAAGTTATTTTGACTGAAGGGATCGTACAAAAGGTTTGGCACTTGACTTGAATGCAGTGGACACAGGTTCAATCTCCAGTACCTGATATAGTCCCCCAAGCCCACCAGGAATGATCCCTGAATGCAGAGCTAGGAATAAGACTTGAGTACAACCAATGTTCCTAACACTAAAAAGACAAAAAATCCCCATTAGGTATACATAGGCCAGTGGTAGACAGCAGAGTTTTGGAGGGACTACAGGGTGTCCTGTCCAGCAGTACTGGAGGCTTCTCTTTGCACTGTGGTTCAGGGTCATTAGTAACAAAGTTTGAAGGACCAAGCTGTGCAAGAGATCAAATCTGAGCCTTCTGGATGCAAAGCACACTCAGTCTCTTTAAGAGCTCTCTTTGGATGCATATTTTGCATATGTGAGTCTTTTAGTTCATTCCCAGCACAATATATACACATTTACATGAAACATCTCTTCATAGGACTAAAGAGAAAGCTCAGCACGCTGGAGCGCCTTCTTCTTTTTTTAAATTCTTTAAGATATCTTTATTTCAGCACCATGATTAAAATTATGTTCATTGGTTTTCAGGTATAGAAAAGAACACCCCACTTTACCTGTGCAACCTTCCCACTACCAATGCCTCCCATCTCCTTCCTCCCCCACCCCCTTTCTGTATTTGATATAGGAAATCTATTTATCTCACTCTACCTTTGTCATGATAGTTGTTAGTGTAGTTATTTTTTCTAACTGTACTCACCACTCTTTGTGGCAAGCTTCATCTCATGGGCTAGTCCTGCCAGCCCTCATCTCTATTGTCTCTGGGAATTATTACAATAACGTCTTTTATTTTTCTTAAATCCCACAGATGAATGAGACTATTCTGTGTCTCTCTCTCTCACTCTGACTTATTTCACTCAGCATAATAGTTTCCATGTCCATCCATGTATAGGAAAATTCCTCCCCCCTTTTTTGTTTCGTTTTTGGATATTTTGGGGCCACACCCAGTGGCGCTCAGGGGTTACTCCTGGCTCTGTGCTCGGAAATCGCTCCTGGCAGGTTTGGGTGACCATATAGAACCACCGTCTATCCTGGATTGGCTGTGTGCAAGGCAAACGCTCTACTGCTATCTCTCCGGCCCCAGGAACATTTCTGGAGTACATTCTTTTCATGCAAAAGATTTGAATTCTATCCCTGGCCCAATACCTTGTTCGTAAGCACTGAGCAAAAAGTAGTCCCTAAGCACCACCAGATCTGGCCGTCAAACAAATGAAACTCTCTTGATAAAAATAGGATGTAACGGAGCCGGAGACATAGCATGGAGGTAGGGCATTTGTCTTGCATACAGAAGGACAGTGGTTCGAATCTCGGCATCCCTTGAGCCTGCCAGGAGCGATTTCTGAGTGTAGAACTAGGAGTAAACCCTGAGCGCTGCTGCGTGTGAGCCAAAAACAAACAAAAAATTGGGGCCGGGCGGTGGCGCTGGAGGTAAGGTGCCTGCCTTGCCTGCGCTAGCCTAGGACGGACCGCGGTTCGATCCCCCAGCGTCCCATATGGTCCCCCAAGCCAGGAGCGACTTCTGAGTGCATAGCCAGGAGTAACCCCTGAGCGTCAAATGGGTGTGGCCCAAAAACCAAAAAAAAAAAAAAAAAAATAGGATGTATTGGTGTGTTGTACATTTGACTGATGTATGCTTTACTAAGCCTCACACTGTTAGAAATAAAAAATATGGGTTTATTATTATACTAACAGCGATAGAATCCTAAATTAAGCATTCTGTTTGTTTGTTTGTTTTGCCAGAACTGCCATAAAAACAATAGTAATTGTTTTAACTTTTTCCAGTTCCAGGACCTTCTTTTCACAGCCACTAGAAGTACTGTGTACACATTCCTGGGGGAACTCAGACTCAAAACCCTTTCCACAAGATGAGATACATCTTGATTTGAATTTAATTTCATATAATACCTCAAATATCTACTTTTAAATTTAATATTTCAAGGACCAGCAGGTAAAACATTTGCCTTGCATGTGGCCAACCTGGGTTCAGCCGCAGGCATTCTAGATAGTCCCCTGAGCCCACCAGGAGTGATTCCTGAGCACAGAGCCAGGAATAACCCCGACCATCGCAGGGTATGACCCCAAATCCAAAGAAAATATGAATTTAATACTTTAATTGTATATATGTAATTGTACGTAGATAGATTTTGTTTTGGAGTCACACCAATTGTGTTCAGGAAACCATATTCAACGCCAGGGATCAAAACGGTCAAGTTTATGCAAAACAAAAATCTTTTTTTTTTTTTTTTTTGGTTTTTGGGCCACACCCATTTGACGCTCAGGGGTTACTCCTGGCTATGCGCTCAGAAATCGCCCCTGGCTTGGGGGGACCATATGGGACGCCGGGGGATCGAACCTCGGTCCTTCCTTGGCTAGCGCTTGCAAGGCAGACACCTTACCTCCAGCGCCACCTACCCGGCCCCGCAAAACAAAAATCTTATTTATTTTTGGTTTTTGGGTCACACCTGGCAGCACTCAGGGGTTACTCCTGGCTCTATACTCAGAAATCGATCCTGGCAGGCTCTGGGGACCATATGAGATGCTGGGATTTGAACTACCATCCATCTGCATGCAAGGCAAACGCCCTACTGCTATCTCTCCGGCCCCTGCAAAAAAAATTATTAACCCCTGTACAATAGCTCTTAACTCAACAATATTATAAGAGAACATTTGGGGACAAGATAGTACAGGGCTAAGGTGGTTGCTTTGCATGAACTGCCCCTGGTTTGATCCCCAGAACCACATGCTCTCCCCCAAAATGTCACTGAGAGCAATCTCCAAACACAGAGCTAGAAGTCATTCCCAATATTGCTAGGTGTGACCTAAATCCTCCTCCCTAAACTCCTCCTAAAAGAAATAGTTTAGAATAATAAGAATATCATCATCTGACGAAGGGAGTTAGAGAAGAGTGGGTCACTGATCTTCTGGGGATCCAGCTATAGAAGGGACTTCTGGAAATTTCTGGGAGCTTTAAAGTTTTTTATTATTTTATATAGGGGCCACACCCACAGTGTTCAGAAGATCAAACCTAGGCCTTGTGCTTAGCCTATTGAACATCCCCTAAACTATCTTGGAGGCCCCTGGAAGGGGTGGGAGGATGGTAGTCATCTTGCAAAGAAAAAGCTCAGAGTTTGAATCTGTTGTCTCTCGCAATACAGGTATTTTAGCTTTGGGGAAATTCAGGTTTATCCTAAGAGAGAATTGCCCAAAAAGTGTATTAAGGCAAGCTGAGACCCTGGCTAGAACGCCTGGAAAGATCTTTTGTGCCTGTAGGCAGAAAACTGTAGACATAAGGAACTAATAATAACAAAAAAGTTTAGTTTTCAGAGTCAGGAAGATAGCTCAAAGGACTGGAGTCCTGAGAGACCAAGATTTGGCACCCAACAAAAGGATCAAAGGGATCCTTGGTCCCTTGAGCACCAAGAGTGTGACCCCTAAACCAAACCAAAGTAAAACAAAATAACTTCTAGGCCTTGGATCTTGTTGATATTCATTTATTTCCTCTGTTTAAAAAAAAAAAAGCAAAAACAAACAAAAATACGTAGTTGTTTTGAGGATTAAATGAAATCATGGAAACTAACACTAAAATAAATGTTACAGTAAATAAGACATGTGTTTGTCTTATACACACCTGACCCAGATTCAGTCCCTGAGAATAAAGCCAGAACTATGTCCTGAGCACTTCTGGGTGTGGCCCCAAAACCAAATACATTACATATAATATATATATATAAAACATTTTTTTAAGTGAGATACAATTTAGAAATAATAAAACACTCCCTTTTGGAGTATAGAGTTCCTTGAATTTTAAGAAATGTAACTATCACTATAGCCATGGTAGAGAATATCACCTCAAAAAGTTCTTTCATATTCTTTTTTGGAATAATGTCCCTCTTGTCATCTTAAACTTTGCCTGGACGCCACTAATCTTGAAGTAGGTGTCCTGAATATGCCCTCAAATGATGTGGCAGCCAGGAAGATGGTACTCTCTGCACTACTCCCCTTTTGCTCAACCCATCTTGGTCTGCCTGGAAAATGCGTAAAGGGTTAGTTTTACTATGTACACCTGCATGGCATGGACACTAGAGTCAGACCAGCCTCACTGGGCTGATTTCCACCACCAATTTCTCAAGGACCCCCAACCTTAGACTAGACAGAGGACTTGCTCTGTGTAGTATAAGGTAAGTCAGTTCTGATCTCTGTCCTGGTTTCTTGGGTTCATTATCTATCCTCACAGAAAAGAATTCCAGGAGGAACTGAAAAGTCAAAGGAGAACAGTTTGTTTTTGGTTTTTTTTAGAGACCATGAGGAGGGAAGGGGCAATGAAAAGGGTGCGGAAGCAGGGAGAAAGGGAAAGAAAGAGCAAGAAGAGAAAGAGAGAGGGGAAAAAAGAGAGAGGGAGAGAGAGAAGAGAGAATGTGTTCAAGAGAGAACAGGAGGTTCTTCAGAGGGAAGCGAGCAGAACATTCCCCATAAAGTAAAAGAAGAGAAGAACATGTTCAAAGTTGAGATATGGGTAACTCCAGAATTGGGATCTATGCTGTTCACCTTTGCAAAGTTAATTTGTTCTAGGGTGTTGCCAAGAAAGCTTGGAAATCTGGGAGATCTTCTCTTCATGGTCTTATCACAGCTACTTGTTTCTACTAAAGCTTCTCTCCTGGAGGAGTACAGACTTCTTTAGGTGATGCTGGTGCCAGTTAGTCATATGAAGCCTCAGTACCTGCATCCTCAAAGCAGCTCCAGCCTTCATACTTTGGGGCTACTTTAAGGCCAATGACAAAGTACCTTTCTTTTTTTGTTTTTGTTTTTGGGCCACACCTGGCGGTGCTCAGGGGTTATTCCTGCTATATGCTCAGAAATAGCTCCTGGCAGGCACGGGGGACCATATGGGACTCCGGGACTCGAATCAACCACCTTAGGTTCTGGGTCGGCTGCTTGCAAGGCAAACGCCGCTGTGCTATCTCTCCAACCCCGACAAAGTACCTTGCAATCAGCATTCTTCAACTCTTTTGTTTTATTTTGAGGCCACAGCCTGTACACTTTACTCCTGATGGTGCTCAGGGAAACATATGGGATATTAAGGATTGAGCTTGGGTTGACTGCATGCAAGGCAAATGCCCTACCTGCTATACTATTGTTATGGCCCCATCTTTGACCTTCTACATGAGGACCTTGACCTGTCTTGCAGGACTCACACTTACACCTAAAGTGGTAGACCAGTCACTCTCTCTTTTTTTTTTTAAATAATGATTTCCGGGCAGGGTTGTTGAACTTTACTGTTGGGGGCCCAGGGGGATGTGGGGTGCGTCTCTGAAAGAAGAGTGTCTTCTGGTCCCTAGGTCCAGAGGACTGGCAGGAGGGTGGGCATAGACTGGGGACCTGCCTGCGGGGTCGAAGGGGTCCATCTTGCACAAGCCAGACCCTACTTGGGCCCCAGGTAGGATACAGCTTTGCCGGTCTTGCCCAGCGTCTCCAGCAGCTTGTCCACATCGTGCTCTGAGTCAATGCTCACCTTTTTGTTGGGCAGGTCTATGTCAAACTGCACCCCTCCCCGCTTGTTGAGCACATGCGTGACAGCATTAGAGCAGCCCTCACAGGCCATGTCCACAGAGAACTTGTGTCTCGGCATGACGGCGACTTTGAGCTTCGAGCTCTGGAGACCAGTCTTTGTTGTTGTTGTTGTTGTTTTGTTTTCTCTGGCTCCTAGAAAAAAATTTGTTTTTTTTTTTGTTTGTTTGTTTTTGGGCCACACCCGGTGACACTCAGGGGTTACTCCTAGATATGTGCTCAGAAATCGCTCCTGGCTTGAGGAACTATCTGAGACACCGGGAGATTGAACCGTGGTCCTTCCTAGGTCAGTGCATGCAAGGTAAATGCCCTATCGCTTGTGCTAACTCTCCGGCCCCCTAGAAAATTATTTTTTGCTTCACAAACATACATAAAGAGGGGCTGGAGAGATAGCACAGAGGTAGAGTGTTTTTCTTGCACGCAGCCGATCCAGGACAAACGGAGGTTTGAATACCGACATCCCACATGGTCCCCTGTACCTGCCAGGAGTAACCCCTGAACGCTACCAGGTGTGACCCAAAATCAAACAAAAAGAAAAAAGAAAAAAAAAAGAGGGGCTAGAGAGATAATACAGTGGATAGGGCACTTGCTTGCATGTGGTCAACCTAGGTTTGATCCCCAGTATTCATATGATTCCTCCAAGCTCTGCCTGAGTTCAGAGCCAGGAGTAGCTCTGACCATTGCCAAATGTGCCCCCCCCCCCAAAAAAAATGGGCTTTCTTCTGCTCAAACTGGACTGGAATGGAAAATGTGTGTCTTCTCACCTGCTACGCAGCCTTGTGAGCATCTCATCTAAGGATCTCTGTCTCCGAATTACTTTCAGGCTTGCAGGTAAGGTTACACCTAATATTCAGTTCCCAAGACCCCTCCCAGAAATGGGTGGGTCTCAGGTACACTACATTCCTTATCTGATGTACTGGACTTGGTAGATTAAGGGTCTCTCCTTAGTAGTGAACAATAAATTATTAGCTTTGGGAAGGCCTTTAGATCAAGAATGCATCACTACTGAGAAGGCACCTCTCCCTTTTTAGGGTATGTGTGCAGTAGAATCTCTAGAGAGCATGTCTGGAGAAATGCAGGTTAATGCACCAGAGTAACATGAAGCAGTTCAGAAAAGGGGTCATCATGGCAATGATCCTCCAGAGGGTTTTGTCATCCACTCACTGGTTTTGTTCTGTGTTGGAGTTTCTGTTCTCAGGTCCCTTTTTGGGTGCCAGAATTAAGGCTCCAACTTACTGTAATCCAACCCCAAGAGAATGGAACTAGAGCAGGGTCACCATAGAAAATAATAAACTAAGACACTCATATGATATGAATGGAGACAGGGTGGCCACAGCCAGCCAAATTGACTTTCCTTTATTCCAACTCAATCCACAGCTGGTGGGGGAAGGAGTGACAAATAAAAGACCTATCTTAAGCTCCAGTCTAGATAGGCCTTTTATATGTAAAAAGTGGGTAGGTGAAGGAGGGGGCAAGATGGTCTTTGTTTTGGTTAAAATAAGGTGTAATCTAAAAGGTATTTATTTGGGTTATACCCAGTAGTTCTCAGGGACTATTTCTGTCCATAAATGCTTTGCATTTTTCATTCCCTTATTTAATAACAAAGTTCATATGCAAAGATTTCAGTGGTCTGTCCTACTCCATGGAACGACCAATTCACCTACCATGTGTCAATGTTTTGTTGATATGGTTTTCCGCCCTTCTTATGAAAGATTTCCTTGTGCTTATATTATTCACTAAATGGATATTATCTTATTTGTATGTTCTAATGACAGGGAGCTTCAGAGGTTATATGAGGATGTGATGGCATGTTTTCCAGTATCTGATTTACAGGTCGACACAGTGACAATTCAGATGCTGTCCCATATGAATATTTGGGTTATATTCTTGAGCACACTACTGTACACCCTCAGAACATTTCTATGTACTAGAAGGACCTCAAAACTCTTTTTGTTTGTTTTTGGGTCACACCCAGTGGAGCTCAGGGGTTACTCCTGACTTTGCTCAGAAATCACTCCTGGCAGGCATGGGGGACTATATGGGATGCCGGGATTTGAACCATCAATGTCTTGGATTAGCTGTGTGCAAGGCAAATGCCCTACAGCTGTGCTATCATTCCAGCCCAAAGATCTCAAAACTCTTTTTTTTTTTTGGTTTTTGGGTCACATCCGGCAGTGCTCAGAGGTTACTCCTGACTCTATGCTCAGAAATCGCTCCTGGCAGGCTCGGGGAACCATATGGGATGCCAGGATTCGAACCACCTTCAGCATCTAAGGCAAACGCCCTACCGCTTCACTATCTCTCCGGCTCCAATCTCAAAACTCTTAATAACTTATTGCTGGGAGACATTAATTGGATCCACTCCTCCCTCAGTACTCCCAACTCTGAGCCCAGTAACTTGTTCCTCACCCTTGAAGGGAACTCTGCCCTGGATAGACCAAGGTAATTAACCATTGAAATTCAGACACCTTATGGATCAGAAGTCCTATCTTTCCTGGTTTGTTTTGGAAGGAAAAGTATGGTTTTTGCTCTGACGCATTAGAATGGCTTTATTTACACAACAACCTTGAGCACCTTATGTCATAATTGGAGTTAATTGCTGCCCTTCTCTACTGGGCATGACCCTCATGCCATTGTCCTATTCGTATTGAAGAAAGAAATTGACTCCATTCTGCCCCTCAGCAATGTTCTTCAAAGAGCTTTAGCTGATTTCTCAGGAGTAATTCCTTTCTATTTCCCAGCTGAGAAAGCTTGTTTTTGTTTTTTTTCCAGGAAGAATACTCTTTGTAATCTTTTCCACTACTCCTCCAGACCCAATGCCCTGGTGTATTACATTGCTGGCTCATCCTCAATGAAAGGCTGGATTGTTGAACCTCCCTGACCACAACTATGGTTACCATGCTTTTCCTGTCTGGACTCCCCCCCCCCCATGTCTGCAAACATATGTATTTGGCAAATGGATATTACACATGTTAACATTTTTCCAAATAACCCTTTTCTTCATGTAGTCATTGATATTTATTCTCATTTTATATGGGCTGTCCTGATGACTTCTGAAAGAGTCATTTTTTTGTTGCAATGTTTTTCTGTCATGGGTGTTCCCTATACCATCAAAACTGATAATGTCCCAACTCCATACTAGTAAAACTTTTCATTCTGTAATGTATGTCAAATCAAACATGCCACTGGTATCCCCTATAATCCTCAGGGTTAAGCCATCATTGAACATGTTCACAGGACCCTCAAGACTCAATTATTGAAATACAAAAAAGGAAGTATGCCACTGCTTTACTTTTTTGTTGTATTTTGTTTTTTGGGCCCCACCCATTGACTCTCAGGAGTTACTCCTGGCTATGAGCTCAGAAATCGCTCCTGGCTTGGGAGGACTATATGAGATGCCAGGGAGTCGAACCGCAGTCTGTCCTAGGCTAGCGCTCGCAAGGCAGATGCCTATCTCTAGTGTCACTGCTCTGGCCCCATACTTCTTATCCTTGACATTATTTTCTTTAAATTTCATAAATCTACTCCAAGAAGAGCCCCATACAGCTGCCAAATGACACTTTCAAGAAGGTGCACAAGCTCAGAAAACAGTTAGTTCATCTATCTGGGTGAAAGTTAACAAAAAACAGATAGTGGGTAACCTCATCATTTGAGAAAAAAGCTGTGCTTATATTTTTACAGATGGCAGCCCCACCGAGAAACTCTGAGTCCCATTATGCCTCATCAAAAGTTGAATTCACCAAGACTCAGAAAGGCCTCTAGCTCTTTCAATACATCATGCAGCCACATGAGGAAACTAACCATAAAAGGAGAAATTGTGGGCCTGGAGAGATAGCCCAGCGGCGTTTGCCTTGCAAGCAGCCGATCCAGGACCAAAGGTGGTTGGTTCGAATCCCGGTGTCCCATATGGTCCCCCATGCCTGCCAGGAGCTATTTCTGAGCAGACAGCCAGGAGTAACCCCTGAGCAATGCCGGGTGTGGCCCAAAAACCAAAAAAAAAAAAAAAAAAAAAAAGGAGAAATTGCTTTCAGAACCTCCTGTAACTGGGTCACCTCTAAATAATAATGTTCTAATCTTACAGCTCCTTGATGCTTCAATTTTTTAACTTCTCTCTAGGTTACTCTCTTGATCCTATTTGCATCAGTCACTATACTGCTGGTTAAACTGTGCTTTACCATTTACAACTCTCTTTTGCTCTATGCCCCATTGCAAACAGACAATTTATATCTCACTCTAGTGGTTTATATGTTGCCAATTACTATAAATAGCTTTTTTCAGACCACGTTGTTGATTAGCTTGCCCAGTGGGGGGGAATGCATGATATTGTTAGATTCTTTTTTTTTTTTCCAAGTAATAATTTTATTCATCTAACGACACATTACATTTTAGTGGTTTTGACAGTGTTACTTTGAGCAGACTTTAAATGAATCCACACAAGTTAATATATTAAAGTAAAATATCCACAATAAAACAAGTGTCTAGATGTTCAGAGCCATGCAGACAGGGGTGATCTGGTTGGTGTTTTAACTGGGTACACCTTACAGTTTAAAAGGTCACTAGCAAATGCTAGTTCTTCAATTCTTCACTCTCTGATAAATCACCAAGTTCATCAGAGTTCTAAACACACACACACACACAGGTACACACAAGTGCATGTGCGTACATGGGCACACACACTCATTTTTAAAGCCATTATCGGTACAAAATTACAGTAAAAGTCAAATGGATTGTCAAGCCAACAATTCCAACGCTCAGACCCATTTCTAGAAAACAGGCGATTTCTACATCCAATCGAAAACCTAAGTATTTCATTTATTAAATCACCAACAGGAGATTAATTAACAAAGCAATTAATACATTAATCTTAATATAAGACATTGAGGAAAAACAAATATATATTAATCATCACTTCACTGAGCCAATATTATATTGTAGACTACAGACAAGTGAGTTTCTATTAAAACAATCAATGTTTTAAACCTTTTTCTAGGAAAAAGAAAAAAAAAAGCCTATCAGGAGATGCAGGAGAAAGGCAGAAATGTGAATTTATGCATCAAATTCCACAATTTAATATGAACATCATATGGATGATATAAAGCTAAGTGACAATAACTTAACTGTCAGGCACCGAACAGGCAAGACCACTTAGCTGGAGCTTTCAGTGGATGGCCAAATCCACAATACTATCATAATACAGACATGAACACTCATCCACTGGGGAAAGAACACCTTGAAGAGAACATGGCAAAGGCATAGAGAAAAGATTGAATCTTCTGAAAAAGTGTATGATATCAAAATACTTTTCCATCACTGGTAAACCAAACTCGATCAAGTATATATGGCCCAAAGCAGCACAGAATTCAGAGTCAGAGGTTGGCAGAAAAGTTCGGAAAACGGTAGTTTTTAAAAATTGGCAATTTCTCTCCATGCTTAATAAAACGATCGAGAAGAGGTATAATGTTTGTTTGTGGAATGTTGAAAATTTTCTGCAAAAATTCACATGAATGAAGAACCATGGAGATGTGGTTCAATGAAATTGTTTTTTAAAATTTACAAAAACTAAAGTTTCTCTTTAAAAAATAACCATGTTATGCCAAGATGAAACATGGTAAAGGTAGTGTAAGTTCTGTCCATGATTCTTTACATAGCTGATGGGAAAGTGATAGAAATGATTTCTCTTAAAAAGGAAGCTTGTAGTTGCACTGACTTTGACAACCTGACCCAGTAATTTAGAAAAACCATGTAGTAAAACCTGTAAAATAAAAATACAAAATTCGGCTTTGTAAACATCAGTTGGCCAAGTCTACGCAGAGTCCTTCATGATAGTGGAATGGAATGAAGAATTAATTCACTATCTTATTTATCTGCTGTGAGAGGGAGAATTCCAAAACACAGCTTTTATAACTTTCACAGTAAATATAGTCAAAAGATATAAAGATAAAGTCAGTGCAGTGTCTTCTTTTTTTTTTCCCCCCTCTGTGCAATTTTCAGCTCTTACCCCATTCCCAAGTGCCATAATTAAAATAATACTGGTTTGGAGACCTAGTACAGATTGGTCATAAATGTCGCATAAAATCTGTAGGACTTCGGTAAAGATATTTCCAAATGGCATAGTAATGCACTGCAGCTGCCGTGGCCACAAACAGGTGCCAGATGGCATGGGCAAATGGAATGATGCCATCACTCTTGAAGAACACAACTCCCACGCAATAAATTAAGCCCCCAAAGGCAAGTTCGTAAAGTCCATCGGTGTTATTCATTGATGTCACCACCAACGCTGGTGAAAATCCCATTGTGAGATAGAAAAAGAGCTCAACCACCTTATACTTTTCATGGTAGAGAAATACATAAATGGTTCCTCCAGCTGCCATGAGCCAGATAAACCAACGCATATGAGATGCCAGGGGTCCAAGTTCACGGAGATTTAACCATGGAGCATAAGAAGCAGCAATGAAGAAATAGATAACCATTCTGTCGCACATGTGAAAACAATGCTCCATTGTTCTGAGGTGGCTCTTTTTCCATGATATAATGTGAAATACTGTGGAGACGATGAAGAGGGCACAGAGGCCCATGCCATAAATCCATGCCGTTATCTTCTCCCAGCAGTCGTCAGACAGCCGATGGAGGAGGGCGCTGCCCACAAAGGCCGGAACAATGAGGAATGCATGTGTGTAACAATTAGCAGCATGTTCATAACAAGTTGGTTTATAGCGGCCATTGGCTGGGGCCCGGTGGTTCATAAACCGCTGGAATCGATTCTTGAACCGCATTGATGATCCTCCGGAGGCTCCTCCTCGGGGGCCCAGCAGAGCTCCGAGACCTCAGCGCCAGCGGCCGGGCGCGCGGCCCGCATGGGCTGGAGCTGCTCCCTATTGTTAGATTCTTAATGGTTTATGTATGATTTTCAAATGCAATGATACTTGATTGTGTATATCCAAAGGCAACTTGTTTATCTATATAAATGATTTAATATTTTTCATTTAAGAAGAGCACAATTTTGGCCTGCTTGGTATAAGAATGTTTGGCTATTTTCAAATTATGTATATCTGCAGAAGTGTTCTAATGATTTTGTTCAGAGCAGTTCCTGGAAAAGTAATTTAAATGCTCTAGATCTGTCTTACAGCGCATGGTGTAAGACTGTTTGGCTGTTTTCAAGTTATGTATATCCACAGAAATTTTCCATATTTATGTTCAGCAAAGTTTATGTAAAAAGTTTTTTTGATTGTATATGACAAAGATGTTGTATATGACAAAAGCAAGGTGGTTTGAGATTGATGTATACACAATTTAACCTATGATGCTTTTACAGACTACTCTAGCTTTCCATCATTAGCAGTGATTTTATAGGAATTAGAATTTACAGTAACTGAATTAAAATTTCTTCACTACCATGGTTGCCAGGTTTATATTATTTGAAGTGCTTTGACCCATTTTAATGTAAAATCAGGTGTGTGAATTTGGGAAACACGGGACAAAATTTCTATTGGCCAACAGGGTTAATTTAACCCTGAAAATTGACCTTTCATTTCTCAGCCCCACACAGTTTCGTTTTTGTTTGGGGGCCAGCCCAGTGGTGCTCCTGGCTCTTTGCTCAGAAATTGCTCCCGGCAGGCTTGGGGGACTATATGGGATGCCAGGAATCAAACCACTGTCCGTCCTGGGTCGGGAAGCCCTACCACTATGCTATCTCTCTGGCCTCCCCACATCAGTTTCATCCTTATCACCCTAACTGGGTCATAATACAACTGTAGCAGTTTAATTAATCAACTCTATCTGTGTACATTGTGCATGTGTGGTGACCAGTCAATTCTTATGTCTGTCTGTATTATAACTAATGTCTGTGTTGCACTTTACCTCCCCCCTCCACACTCTTTCAACCTGTGTCACTGTGGACTGCTGCAGGCGTCTTGCGTCTCAGCATCTTCTAGTGGAGACGAAAATTCCTTCACAAAAGAAAGCAGGAGCACCAAATGGACGAATATGAAATATGAAATAATGAGACCACACAAAATACATTGTATGGGGACCTGCATCTGCAACAGATGTGAGACAAATTTACTTTTCAACTGATGGCATTTAAACACAACTCTGGTATGCAAGGTATTTCTGTGAAAACAAAGGGCAAAGAATCTTAGGAGAAGGAAGATAATGATAACAGGCTCTAGAATATACATATCAAAAAACTAGACAGAGGCAGGGGTGGGCTCAGAAGACTCCACATGCCAGGACTTCTGGGTGTCTTTGGTATATTGGGGGTTCTGGGCAGGACAGCTAGCCATAGGCCCCCTGGGCTGACCACTTAGTCCAGGGGACTGAGATCCCCCACACCACGCGGGTCTTCAGGGCCACGCCTGGTTAATCGGGCCCTGGCGGGAGGGGGGAGAGAAATTCCTCCCTATGCATCCACAAACAACAGAACTGCGTGGGGGCACTAGCCCCCCGCATGCACTGCGTGTATTAAGAGTATTTCTTATCCTTATGTTGTTTTGCATATCCAGAATGTCCATTTTGTATTCTGCCCTTTCCCACACCCCTACAAAGCTCATTTTTACTCCTTATCTCTCTCACCCCCCCCCCAAACATCACTAACCCACATTACTCTTTTTTTTTTTTTTTGGGTCACACTCGGCGGTGCTCAGGGGTTACTCCTGGCTGTCTGCTCAGAAATAGCTCCTGGCAGGCACGGGGGACCATATGGAACACTGGGATTTGAACCAACCACCTTTGGTCCTGGATCGGCTGCTTGCAAGGCAAACACCACTTGCTATCTCTCCGGGCCCCCACATTACTCTTTTTAACTTCAGTACTGCACAATCCTAATCACAGACCAAAGCCGTGCATTGTGTGTAACAACCCCAAACTGTTTCAAGAGACATAAAATGGACACATATTTCTTTCGAATATTTTGTGTTTTTTCTCTGGCAGCTATAAGTCTTACTAAATGTTCTCTTATACAGTGACGATTCTAACCACTTTTTATCTTCTCTTTATGAGCTGTTCAACAAGGAATTTTGGTGAAAGAGTCCCCCAGTTTAATGCTTATGATTGAACCATGTCATGGGGATTGTTGGACTTGTTCTTATGGCCCCCATATGCGCCAATAACACCACGTGGCATTGCTCCTTTTTTTGCATAGGCACTTTAAAATGGGAAAATACTATACATACAAATAAGATCCTATCTAATAGAGATTGGAACACACAAATCTTTAGTGCAAAGGGACCTTACATCCTGAACATTGACATAACGACCTGGCACAGGCTTCAGAAAAAAAGCATTATCCATTCATCCCTGAACCAGGGAAGCTATCCACGAAACATCTAGGTTTGTCTGTAATATCACCTGGAAGCAATCCTCTACCACAGAAGACCCTACCACTGCTCAGACATCGACCTGCTCAAAAGAGACTTCCCTTAACACTGAGAAGACTTAACAACAACAACAACAATGACCTGCTTACAGGACAGGGCTCCCTGCATTGCCCTTTAATGGTGAGGTGAAATGAGAGGATGCTCCACATCCTGACTTCAATGTAGGATATGCAGATTCCAGGATCTTTAATACAGAAACATGATACCAACAACAGAGACTGTGTGAAAAATAAAAGTGTGTTGGCACTACAGACAATGTCTTGGATTGGACGATCTAGCTTGCCTGGAGCCTAGAATTGGTCTTATGCCAGAAAACTTCAGGGGTAGGGTCTCTTTGTATTTAGGCCAAGGTTATTCCTTTCCATGCCCCTCATATTTTGTTGGCATATGCAAACAACAATTGCCACTCAAACACCGTTTTTACTGTGCTTCTTTGATTCTAATTCTTAAAAAAAAACCCACTTAAAATTTGAGGTTAACTTAAGCTAATATGCATGTACATGGAAATGTAAAAAATACTATATGCCTCTAGTGTTTAAGGAGTTACATAAGTTTTATGGCTTTAGATTGCCTTGTGTGCTGTTAAGAAATATTATAATGTGTTACAATCTGGGGACTTGAGGGACAAAATAATTGTACATGGATTTTGTTTTATTTATCTTAATGTTCTTTGACTGAAAGTTCAAAGTTAAGATATAAGCAAGGGGACTTCTGAGAATTATGTTATGGGTGATTGTCCTTCCACTGTAACTTTACCTTGTCCTCTTTGCATCTTTGTTCTCATAATTAAAAATAAAAAAAATTAAAAAAAAAACTAGCAATACAGGTGAAAAGAATATATATATGTATAACAGAAATATAGCCAGTGATCCACGTAGGGGTATGATTGATTCCACCAATGGGCCTGCTGGTCAAAATATTTCTTGAGGGAATTTCAACTCACTGCACCAGGAAAGCCAATAAACATATCTGGTGTGTGCTTCTCCTAAGTGACATGAGGGGGTGTTCTGGTTTAGCAAGAAACTTCTTATAACAAAGAAAGAAAAACTGGTTTTGCTACAATTTTGCAGCCTGCTGGAATAGTAAAATGCAAGAGATATAGGAGCTGTTTGTTTACTACCTAAAAGCTGAAAACAGAAAAACAAGTTGCAGGTAACTAGCTGGCTGGACTGTCTTTGAGTTGCAAATATACTTAGCCAGTGGGGAACTTTAGTAGCTGTTGGTACTGAAAAATTTCTCTGACTACATATTGACTGAGGCCGAATTTCGGTCTGTAGTTTTGCAAGGGAGACAAAGTCAAATGATAAGAAAAGAGATATAATGTCACCGCCATGTCATATATATGTCATATATATATGTCATATATGTCATATATATGACATATATGTCATATATATATATATATATATATATATATATATATATATATATATATATATAACAGAAATATAGCCAGTGATCCATGTAGGGGTATGATTGATTCCACCAATGGGCCTGCTGGTCAAAATATTTCTTGGGGGAATTTCAGCTCATTGCACCAGGAAAGCCAATAAACACATCTGGTGAGTGCTTCCCCTAAAATGGAGACATCTGTGCTGCATGCTGTGGCAGTGGACTGCCACTCACGACTAGTATGACCACTTTCATTGGCTTTACAAGTAGGTCTGGCTCAAGGAATGATCTCAGTCTATGTCTGCCCAGCAGCTGCAGGACACTTTTTTCTCTTCTGTTTTTTTGGGCCACACCTGGTGGTGCTCAGGGGTTACTCCTGGCTCTGTGCTCAGAAATCACTCCTGGCAGGCTCTGGAAACCATATGAGATACAGGGAATTGAACCACCATCTGTCCTGAGTTGGCAACATGCAAAGCAAACACTCTACTGCTATGCTATCTCTCAGGTCCCATGCAGGACACTTCTATTTCCTCCTCTCAACCAACATATTACCTCATTAGCTGAAGTATTCACCCAGATTCTGTCTACCTTGTACTTGATCACAACACACTGGTGGAGGAGGACATCTGTATTTCTTTATGTGTATTCCTTGGGCAACATTGTTGTTGCCTTGGACTTGTTCAGCAGACAAAGGGGGATATGTATATTTCTTTATATGTATTTCTTGGGGAACAATATTGTTATTATACCTATGTATCAGAAATAATAGAGTATGGGCTATATACTACAACCTAGCCATAATCCCCTGGTGCCCCAATAGAACCTTGTCACAGTATCTTTTTTTCCTTTTTTGCATAGATCCAGTAAAATCTTATTGAAAGAGAGGACTTTCTGTCTATTAAGAATAGGAATTCCAAATTTCATTTTATTTTATTTTTTGGTTTCTGGGTCACACCCAGCAGCGCTCAGGGGTTACTACTAGCTCTATGCTCAGACATCGCTCTTGGCAGGCTTGGGAACCATATGGGATGCCAGGATTTGAACCACCATCCTTCTGCATCTAAGGCAGTGCTTCTCAATTATTTTCTGTTATGCCCTCTTAGAAAGAAGAAAACATTTTTCACACCCTCTGGGTGACTGTAAATAGTATCTTTATTTAAAAAAATTTTTAACCTGCAAAAGAAAATTATATAAAATAATTTGAGCTGATTTTTTAAAATCAGAAGTGATGTCTGGATTCATGGCTACAATGAGCACGTTTTGCAATGCATAGCTTTTCGAAGCAGGGTTTGAAGCAGGACACAGCAACTCTCAGCTCCAGAGACATACAGAGACATGAACACGGGGCTTAGCTTTTATGACAGTGTTTGCTGAGGTCAAACGCGCCCCCCTTTACGGAGCCTCTCATTCCCCCTGGGGAACGAGCCCCACTATTTGAGAAGCACTAGGGGCCGGAGATATAGCATGGAGGTAAGGCGTTTGCCTTCCATGCAGAAGGACGGTGGTTTGAATCCCAGCATTCCATATGGTCCCCTGTGCCTGCCAGGAGCGATTTCTGAGCATAGAGCCAGGAGTAACCCCTGAGTGTCGCCGGGTGTAACCCAAAAACCCAAACCCCCCCCCCAAAAGAGAGAGAGAAGCACTGGTTTAAGGCAAATAATTTTTTTTAATGCCCTCAATCTCCCTCCTCCCCCATCCCTTGCCTGTATTCAAAATTGGCATTCTACTTCTCTCACTCACTACCATTGTCATGGTTGTTGTCAGTGTAGCTATTTCTCTAACTGAACTCACCACTCCTTGTAGTAAGCTTCATATCGTGGGCTGGACCTCATTTCTATTTCCTCTGTGTATTATTACAAACAAAATTTCTTTTTTTTAAATATTTTTTATTTAAATACCTTAGTTACAAACATGATTGTGGTTGGGTTTCAGTCATATAAGATGACACCCCCCATCACCAGTGCAACATTCCCACCACCAATGTCCCAAATATCCCTCCTCCCCTCCCCACCCCCACAGGCTTTCTATTTCCCTCATACATTCTCATTGTTAGGATAGTTCACAATGTAGTTATTTCTCTAACTAAACTCATCACTCTTTGTGGTGAGGTTCATGAGGTGGGCTGTAATGTCTAGCCCTCCTCTCTTTTGTCTCTGAAAATTGTTGAGACATGTCTTTCATATTTCTTAAAACCCATAGATGAGTGAGACCATTCTGCATCTTTCTCTCTCTCTCTCTCTCTCTCTCTGACTTATTTCACTCAGCATAATAGATTCCATGTACATCCATGTATAGGAAAATTTCATGACTTCATCTCTCCTGACGGCTGCATAATATTCCATTGTGTATATGTACCACAGTGTCTTTAGCCATTCTTCTGTTGAAGGGCATCTTGGTTGTTTCCAGAATTTTGCTATGGTAAATAGTGCTGCAATAAATATAGGTGTAAGGAAGGGGTTTTTGTATTGTATTTTTGTGTTCCTAGGGTATATTTCTAGAAATGGTATAGCTGGATCGTATAGGAGCTCAATTTCCAGTTTTTGGAGGAATCTCCATATCGCTCTCCAGAACTAGTTGGCATTCCCACTAGCAGTGGATAAGAGTTCCTTTCTCATCGCATTCCCACCAACACTGCTTTTTCTCATTCTTTGTGATGTGTGCCAATCTCTGTGGTGTGAGGTAGTACCTCATAGTTGTTTTGATTTGCATCTCCCTGATGATTAGTGCTGTGGAGCATTTTTTCATGTGCCCTTTGGCCATTTGTATTTCTTCTTTATCAAAGTGTCTGTCCATTTCTTCTCCACATTTTTGATGGGATTAGATGTTTTTTTTTTTTTTCTTGTAAAGTTCTGTCAGTGCTCTGTATATTTCGGATATTAGCCCCTTATCAGATGGGTATTGAATAGTTTCTCCCATATGGTGGGTGGCTCTTGTATCCTGGGCACTATTTCCTTCGAGGTGCAGAAGCTTCTCAGCTTAATATATTCCCATCTATTAATCTCTGCTTTCACTTACTTGGAGAGTGCAGTTTCCTCCTTAAAGATGCCTTTAGTCTCAATTAAGGCAAATATTCTACCGCTGTGCTATCTCTCCGGCCCCTGGAACTTCACATTTTAAATGTTGCATGTGGGTCCTAAACTCTGAACATTTGTTATATTAGCTTGACTTAAGCTTCAGTTGCTCTTAGATTGGCTATACACCCCTAAATTTTGGATGCTACCAATGGAACCAGGGTTAGGCTTTGCACCACCCTGGCAACAATGGAATGAGGGACAGACTCTGTGCCACCATGGCAATGACTTGAAAGCTTCGTGATGCCCTGGAAATGATGTAGAACTTGAGAGAATCCAAGGGCTCTAGTGTGATTTCCTAACAACGACAGCCACTAACTAAAAGAAAATGAAGGAAAGGGAGCCTTTACTTTCCCTGGGACCTAGAAGAAGGACTCTTAGGGGTTAGGCAAATGAAAAGACTGGTCTGAAGCCTGCAGTTGAAAGATATGACCAAAAGCTTCCTGGGAAAGGCCTCCATGTATCTAGGTTAAAACTTCTTTGTCCCTGCTTTTATTGTGTCTATGCAAAGTAACATCCACTTTTGCCACTTGGCTATGAGCTCTGGTGTGGGTTTCCCACCTCTTGTGGGGAACAATAGAACATGATTTATCTAGCCTATCTCAATTTCTTGCGGATAGTAAACAGAAAGGGGGGGGGGGGCTTGTTGGATCATACTTGGCTTTATCCAAAACAAAGACCTTCCAGGCTTCCAGCCCCTCCTTTACCTACATGCTTTTTACATGTGAGAGGCCTATCTAGACTGAACTAGCTCAAGGTAGGTCTTTTGTCTGTAACTCCTCCTCTTTCCCTGACAGTTGTGGATTGAGCTGGAATAAAGAGAGGTCGTTTTGGTGGACTTCTTCCTACAAGGCTGAAGCCACCCTATCTCCATGCTTTCTATCATATGAGTGTCTTCGTTTATTATTTTCTGCAGTGACCCTGCTCTAGACCCATTTCTCTTGGGGTTGGGCTAGGTCAAGTGGAGCCTTATAAATATGTACCCTCCAGGGGCTGGAGAGGTGGCGCTAGAGGTAAGGCATCTGCCTTGCAAGCGCTAGCCTAGGACAAACCACGATTCGATCCCCTGGCTTCCCATATGGTTCCTCCAAGCCAGGGGCGATTTCTGAGCCCATAGCCAGAAGTTACCTCTGAGCGTCAAACAGGTGTAGCCTAAATCAACAATAACAAAAACAAACAAACTAAACCCCCCAAAACAAAAACACTAAATATCTACCCTCCAAAAAAGAAAACATTTGAGATATTCTGATTACTTTGGAAAAATCCATGAATGTTTCCATCTTTTTGTTGTTGTTGTTGTTGTTAATACCTATTTCCAAGCTTGTCTCCTTTACATCAGAAATACTGACATTCACCCTGGCATTATAGCATTGCTAAAATTGCCACATGCCACTTGTAGAATAGTTTAAAAGCATTCTGAGAAAACGTTACCTTCTGCCCCAAATTGTTAGTTCTTAGCAAAGCATAAACTCCAGCCTGACAATGTATAATCTTATCCATTTAGTTCAAGACTCCAGTAAAAGTCAGCCCCTAAATAACATTGTTTCAATCAAAATCTAGAAACTTATTTCTGCAACAGAGCCAGTAAATCCTTGGTTGTATATGAGATGGAAAGGCATTTGGGGGTGGGGGGTAACACCCGGCAGTACTCAGGGGTTACTCCTGGCTCTACGCTCAGAAATCGCTCCTGGCAGGGTCGGGGGACCATATGGGATGCTGGAATTTGAACCACTGTCCTTCTGCATGCAAGTCAAACACCCTACCTCCATGATATCTCTCCGGCCCCTGGAAGGGCATTTTATACAGCTTTGTGTATAGTTTCCTTTTTTAAGGAGGCAGGGGAATACAACCAGTGGTGGTCAGTGTACTGAACTCCTAAGCCTATGCTTAGGGGTTACTTCTTCTGCATTTCTATGCAGTCATTTGGGCCTTTCCCTTCCTTTTTCCTAAAGGAAAATTGCTGCTCATATCCCAAACTGCCAAGACCAATGAGGCCCTTTTTTGCCAACTGCAAGAAAGGGGTGGAATCTGAAGAATTCAGGTAATCTACTGACTTGTTGGTAATGCATAGTTTTGGTTTCTAGGCAACAAATCATGGCTAGCAAGCAAAAGGCTACTCATGGTTCCAGGCACCATCTGCCTCCCTCTTCCCTAAGGCCCTGTATCCAAGGTGACCCAATACTATGCCAAATGCAAAGCCTGCTGAAATTAAGTAGGCATGTTGGAGAACCCGATTCTAGGCATTTAGCTTAGAAAATGATGATGACACAATGGGGTCAAATGAAGCGATCATGCTTACATATACTTTTAGTTTTTTTCAGTTCAAATGCTCCACATGTACTTTCAATAGTCACCTCCTGAAGTTTACAAGGTTTTACTATTTGGAGAGAGGTCACACCCGGAGGCTCTCAGGGGTTACTCTTGGTTCTGCTCTCAGAAATTGCTCCTGGCAGGCATGGGGACCATATGGGATGCTGGGATTCAAACTGGAGTTGGTCCAGGGTTGGCCTCATGCAAGGCAAATGCCCTACCTCTGTGCTATCTCTCCAGCTCCCATGGTTTTACTATTAATTCTAATTATCATAAATAAAATTAGACAGTAAAATGTTGACTTGATAAGGACCCACAATGAGAGGCAGGTAGTAGATTCATTTTATTTCTTTTTAATTTGTTGTTGTTGTTTTGGGGTCACACCCAGCAGTGTTCCGGGGTTCCTCCTGGCTCTGCACCCAGAAATCGCTCCTGGCAGGCTCGGGAGACTGTATGAAATGCCAGGAACTGAACACGGGTCTGTCCCGGGTCGGCTGCATGCAAGGCATGCAACTGCTGTGCTATCTCTCCGGCTCCTCTTTTTAATTTTTGGGGCATAACCACTGATGCTCAGGTGTTAGTTCTGGCTTTGCACTTTGGAATCACTCCTGGCAGTGCTCAGGGGATCATATGGGATGTTGAACATTAAACCTGGTCTGCCACATGCAAGGCAAATGCCCTACGTGCTATACTATTACTCAGTCCCCAGATTTTTTTTTTCCTTTCTTTTCTGTTTGTTTTGTTTTTGAGTCACACCAGACAATACTCAGGGGATTAATCCTGGCTCTACACTCAGAAATTATTCCTGCTGGTTCTTGGGGTATCATATATGATGTCTGGGATTTAACCTGGGTCAGCTTCATGCAAGGTAAATAACCTACCTGCTGTATTATCACTCTGGATCCTTTTTTTTTTTTTTTTTTTTTTTTTGGTTTTTGGGTTAGATCTGGCAGTGCTCAGGGGTTACTCCTGGCTCTAGGCTTAGACATTGCTCAGGGACTATGTGGGATGCCGGGATTCGAACCATCCTGCATGTAAGGCAAATACCTTACCTCCATGCTATCTCTCCGGCCCTGGATCCTTCTTTTGTTTGGGCTGCACAGAGTAGTTCTCAGGCCTTACTCCTACTCTATGCTCAGGAGCACTCCTGGTGGTGCTGGGGATTGAACCCATTGTACTCTACTTCTGGACCCTGTTGCTTCATTTTTATTAATTTGTTTTTTCAGTGGAAAGCCAAGTGTAGCTTCCCTCTCTTCTTCTTGACACAAATTATGCAATCAAGTGTAAGATAACCCAGTTATTAACCCAAAACAAAACCCCCCAAAATAGTTCTCCCATCTTCCTTTTTTCTTTAAACCTATCCCCTTAATATGTAAAAGCACATCCTTGACCTTTCCCCTCCTGGTATTGGTTTAATAAATAGCAGTCTGGATTTGGTGGGCAGAAAGACCATGGAGACACAGACTGACTTCATGACTCTTTCCTGACTGACTTGGTTTATTAATTCTTCTATACTATCCTATCTGCATCAGACCCATTGCCTAGATGTGGACATATGTGTGTGTGGGGGGAGTGTAATTTTACTTCGTGAGAGATTTATTTTACAGTCAAGTTTCCTACATCTGGGGAGTTCATAGGGGTCAGCTTATTCAGAGTGCAATGAATAAGGATCACCATTGGAAACTGCCTTCATGATCACGGCATGTGTGTATGTGCGCACATATTCCAACTTGTGTGGGGACACAATTGTAAGAAAATGATAAGAACGTTGGGTCTGGAGCAGTGGCACAGACTGTGGGGCATTTGCCTTGCATGCACTTGTTGCCACACCCCGGATTTACATGCAACTACCTGCAAGATCCTCCCATTCCTGGGAGGGTTCTTGGGAAAGTAAGATAAGGCCTTTGACTGGAAGGACAAGAGGATTTTGCCTGGATGCAGCATGGAGGAGAAAGCAAGATAGAGAGATGGCTAAGGAAGAAGGTACTATGCAGGGCTAAATAGGGATCCAGCATAAATGGTTATGATACAGGCCACACATGTTGGCCAGGGCAAATAAAGATGTTATCTCTCTGGAAGCCTGCCTGTGAGTGAGTTCTTTACCCACCACTCTCCTGGACCCAGATACCCACCGGCTGAAAGGGGTTGCAGAGCCACGTGGCCTGGGATGGCAGAGAAAGGTCCCTCCATCCAGCACCGTCATAAAATATTTAAACAACAGCACTAACCTAGAACGAACTGTGGTTCAATCTCCCAGCATCCCATATGGCCCCCCAAACCAGGAGTGATTTCTGAGCACGTAGCCAGGAGTAACCTGAGTGTCACCGAGTGTGACCCAGAAAACAACAACAACAACAACAACAACAACAAAATGATAAGAAAGTATCCTGGGGGCCCGGAGAGATAGCACAGAGGTGTTTGCCTTGCAAGCAGCCGATCCAGGACCAAAGGTGGTTGGTTCGAATCCCGGTGTCCCATATGGTCCCCCGTGCCTGCCAGGAGCTATTTCTGAGCAGACAGCCAGGAGTAACCCCTGAGCACCGCCGGGTGTGGCCCAAAAAAAAAAAAAAAAAAAAAAAAGAAAGTATCCTGGGCAGTCCACAGCCCACCCTATATTGTGGTCTAAGAGAATGGGACATAGAGGTGGAGAAGGGTATGTAACCCAGTGGTAGAGCACTTATCTTGTGGGTGTGAGGCCCTGGGTTCAATCCCTGGTATCACTGGGGAAAAGTTATCAAGGAAAAGGGGAGAATGAGGTTGCACAGGAGACCAGGACCAGTCTGATTGACCTTGTGAGGAATTTGCTTTGAACTTACAAAAGTGGCTTTAACCAAAAAAAAAAAAAAATCATTGAAGGATTTTGAGCCAAAGCACAACATGGTGGGGCTGGAGAGATAGCATGGAGGTAAGGTGTTTGCCTTTCATGCAGAAGGTCATTGGTTTGAATCCCTGTATCCCATATGGTCCCTGAGCCTGCCAGGAGCAATTTTTGAGCGTGGAGCCAGGATTAACTCCTGAGCGCTGCCGGGTGTGACCCCCAAACCAAAAACAAACAAAACCAAAAAAAACAACAAAGCACAACACGATCAGATGGGCATCAAATTCCAATTTAGTCCATTAAGGAGGGAAGTATGTGAGAGGAGAAAGGTCTTGGTGGGGGGCAGGGAGGTCATTCAGGAGGTTGTGGCGATATTGCAGATGTGAAAAGATGAAAATGCCTCCCACAGGGGATAAGATACTTGTGTTGAAAGTGGCTAATTCTGGTTCTATCCCTGGAGCATATATAGGTCTCATGAGCTCTGCCAGAAGTCACTCCCTAAGCATAGAACCGGGAATAATTCCTGAGCACCACAAGAGGAGGCCCAAAGCACTGCCTCTTTTTTCCCAACAAAGTGTCTCTCCTTGCCACCGAGAGACAAAGGAACAAATGTATTGCAGGGAAGCCAGGAAGGTAACCTTAAGAAAAAAAAATGCTTCTACTTCTTTGCCCAGCCCCTGGGAAAATGCCTAGTTTGGGTCTGGACTGGTAAAGTCTGCTATAAGCACCTCCTAGCACAGGCATTTACATCCTGCCAGCCCCACAAAGCAACTGTCAAGTTGTGCCTGAAGTCTATTTATTTTACATGGTCCGGGAGATGATCCCTGTCACCTGATTTCTTGGGGAGCCACGGACTCAGGCTGGAGGAAGAAGTTGCTCTTTGCAGGAATGTCAGTTCTTGCCTCAGCACAAGTGTTTTAGATCCATTGCTTTCTGTTACAGTAAAGATTTCAGGGGGAGGCAAAAAAATTTTTTTGGTCTAGGTCATCACATCCAGCAGCATTCAGGAATTATTCCTGGCAGACTCAGAGGACCATATGGGACACCAGGGATTGAACTTTGGTGAGCTGTGTGCAAGGCAAATGCCCTACCCACTGTGCTATTGCTTCAGCCTCTGAAAGAATAGTTACTTATTTTTGGGGTGTGTGTGTGTGGAAGTGGGAGCACATCTGACAGTGCTCAGGGATTACTCCTGGCTCTGTTCTCAGAGATCACTCCTGGCAGGCTTGGGGGACCATATGGGATGATGGGATGCCAAAGATCAAACTGCATGAAAGACAAATGCTCTACCCACTGCAGTATTGCTTTGGCAGCAAGTAAAAGAAATTTACTTAGGAAAGTATTCATGGAGGGGCTGGAGAGATAGCACAGTGCTGCTGGGTGTGAACCAAAAACCAAAAAAGCATTCATGGAGAGAAAAAAGAATATATGTACATGCGATTACATTGGTTTCTTCAGAGTGGAAAAGGGGAGATAGAGATAGAGGGAAAAACACAGAGAGATACATATGGACAGAGACAGAGACAGAGAGACAGAGACAGAAAGAGAGAGAGAGCAAGAGATTCGAGGGGATAAATTCCTAATGGCTGTCAGTAACAGGTTGTATACAATCCTTTAAATGGTCTTGGCCTGGAGTTCTTTGCATAAGTAAATCTGGGTGTTGTCATAACGACAACCTTGCACAATAGACTGTCTTTTCATAATTTCATTCCTTGCATTAATTGACCACATTTCATAATCTCATCATAACCATTCAATTCCTCTGTAGTTTATCCTTTTCTGACAATATGCATTCTTCTCTGGATAGAGCCTAGGATTTTTGTATCTGAATATTGCCTCAATTTGTCCTTCTTCAAAGACTCAAGTATTGGAGGGATGTATTCTTCATGCCTTTGGGCTTTTTTAGGGCTGGGTGGTCTCTTTTTTTAATTATTTTATTTTATTTTGTTTTGTTTTTGGGTCACACCTGGCAGCACTCAGGGGTCACTCCTGGCTCTAATGCTCAGAAATCTCTCCTGGCAGGCTCGGGGGACCATATGGGATGCCAGGATTCGAACCACCATCCTTCTCTGGCCCCTGGGTGGTCTCTTTTGAGTTTAGTTTCCCAAAAGCTCTTTCCCAGCCCCCACCCCCCATAGGAAGATGATGAAGGTGGAATCCTTGTGGTCTGCAGTTGTTGTGGCATGTGCTAACATGATGACCTACTGCAGGGGCTCCAGGTCTTGGAGGTTCTGGACACTTCCTCCTAGTGTGACTAGCGCAATTCCTTAACTCATCAGCTTCAATCTCATCCTCTGAAAAATGGGATTCTAAATGGAGCACCTATCATCAAATAAAGATCAGGGTAAAGATCATTGATTTTAAAAAATCACATTTTCTCCATGGTCTAGAACAGTGTCTACACTAGTAAGTGTGTGTTGTGTTGTGTTGTGGGTGTGGGTGTGTGTGCGCGCGCGCGCGCGCGCGCGTGCGTGTGTGTGTGTGTGTGTGTGTGTGTGTGTGTTTTAAATTTTTTTTTGATGGGAGGTCGATGACCTAGCTGGTGTCCCAAGTTTCTGACCTGGCTGGTTTTGGTTTTGATAATCTGAGCTGGACATGGGGCTCTTTTCGGGGCAGAAGGCAGAGCTCTGCAAATGATTCTGCTTGTGAGACTGGAAACTGACCTGGGGACAGCACCCAGATCCGTGGATGTGTGTAGTAGGGAGGTGATAAGAAACAGAGCTAAAGAACTCAGTTTATGGGATGCTTGGTCCCTCTCACCCCCTTTGGTGTTGGGTGTTGGGGCAAGAAACCAAGGATTTTTGCAGGTGAGGTAAATGCTCTAATGCTAAGCTATATCCTAATATTTTCTGCCTTTATTCTAATCAATATTCCCAGGAGGTATATTTCATGTGATTCGGTTTCCAAAGCAATCACAACTGAAAATAGTACCAGGCAGCTGGATCAATACACATCAGTAAGGTGTTTGCCTTGCATGCTGCCAACCCAGGTTGGATCCAGGAGCGACTTCTAAGTGCAGAGCCAGGAGTAACCCCTGAGCACCGCCAGGTGTGGCTCCAAAACTAAAAAAAAAAAAAAAAAAAAAAAAAAAAAAAAAAGTGTAAATAGTACTAGAAATTTTTCCTGCAACATATCATTTCCTCCAAATTGAAAAAAAATTTTTTTCTTTGTTTTTGGGCTACACCTGGCAATGCTTGAAGTTACTCCTGGCTCTATGCTTACCAGGCACCATGCAATTCTAGGGAACTAGGCCTTCGGCTCAACCTGTTGAACTAACTTTGGACTTTCCTCATAATTTTAATATCTTGAATGGGGGGGAGGTTGGGCCACACCAGGTGATGCTCAGGGGTTGCTCCTGGCTATGCACTCAGAAATCGCTCCTGGCTTGCGGGACCATATGGGAGGTGGGGGGATTGAACCGTGGTCCTTCCTAAGCTAGTGCAGGCAAGGCAGATGCCTTACTGCTAGCACCACCACTCTGGCCCCAAGATTTTGAAATATTTAACAAAGATTCTAAATTTTTCTGTATTTCTGTATTTCTTTATTTCCTTACTACTTCACCCCAGCCCCAAGTGTAGTTTATATCTTCTGAATTACTGACAGGAATCTATGCATGGCTCTTTTATTTTTCCCTTTCAGGAACAGATCCTTTCACCTGCTCAGGGATCACTCCACTAGGATTGGACCTGGGCCAGCTGTATCAAGGAAAGTTTCTGTTTGAATCTTGCTGCTTTCAGAGAGTTACCATGGCACAAATGATTTTCAACATGTGATACTACTTGCTAACTAACCATCCTGCAACCATCCATTCATTGATTCCTTCTTCCCAATCCATCAAGGATCCACCCATCGAGCCACCTACCATTCAGACTGTTTGTATAGTGGTACAAGAGCACAGAATTTGGACCCAGATATATTTATTACTACTTAATAGCTGTGATACCTTCAAGTTATATAACCTTTCTGAACATTTTTTTTTGTTTTAAAAATGCTTCACACTTTTTTCATTTACACACTGTTTCCTAGTGAAGAATAAATGAGACATGAATACAAAGCATGGAGCACAGTGTTAGGCATGTGCTAAACATCCAATTATTGGTAGATGCTTTTATTATCTGGCAGGCCTTGCATTGTGCCAGATGCTGAGCATCTGAGTATACTGAGTGTATACCAGTGAACAAGAGATGGGAATCCTGATTTTGACTTCATGAAACTTGCTATCTAAGGAATATATTTCATTCCCCCCAAAATTTCATCTCATTAAATAGCACTATGTTCCTTCCAGTTTATTATGATCAAAACTGTGAGTCATCTTTGATTTATCTCTTTTCTTTCTTTTTAATTGGGGGTATGTGTTTGGGTTATACCTGGCGGTGCTCAGGAGCCACTCCTGGCTCTGTACCCAGGGATCAAGCCTGATGTGCTTGGGGTCAACATAAAATGCTAGGAATTGAAGCAGAGTTGGTTACATGTGAGGCAAGTGCCTTCACCTTTGTACTAACTCTGAATCTTTGTCTCTTTCTTTGATGGAGGGTGAGAGGGACCTTCCCAATGCTCCATAGCCCATGAGTCACTTACTATGATTTTTGACTGACAGCTTAGTTCTCTGAATCAATATATGACTTGCTTGAGCTCAGCAATATTGGGAAATTCAGGATCATATCTAATCATGCTTAAGGGACTTGTAGACCTCTGCACACCATGTATGTGCTTTATCCTTTTGCATGATTATCTCTCCTAGGCTATCATTTTTCTTTTTTTTTTCTATAAATCTCTATGTACAGCTAATCCTTCCCCAGGAGGGGAGTCTGTCTTGCCTCCATGTTCCTTGGGTAATATTTAGCACATATCACGTGTTTCACATATGTATTTGAATGAATGATTCAAACTGTGAGCTAATTCTAAAAACTGTATGTGATGGGGTTAGAGCCATAGTACAAGAATACGGTATACTTGCCTTGCTTACACCCAATCCAGGTTCTATTGCCAGAACCACATATGATCCCCCAAGCTTGCCAGGAGTGATCCTGGGGGCTGAGCCAAGGGAAAGTGAGCACTGTCACCCCTTCAATGTTGACTCCCTTTATTTGGGGGGGGGGATCACACCGGCTGCACTCAAAGGTTACTCTTGACTCCGCATTCAGAAATCGCTCCAGACAAGCACAGGAGACCTATGGAGTGCCGGGATTCAAACCACCATCCATCCTGGATCAGCTGTGTGCAAGGTAAATGCCCTACCACTGTACGATCTCTCCGGCCCCTATTGGCTCCCAATAATCTCCCAAGATTATTTTCTTGGTCAGATTTCTGTAACAATAGCAAAAACTTTTACTATAATTTACGTAGGATCTATCCCATTCCTAGATTTGGGATACAGGCTCTTTAGCAAGTCTGGAAGTGTCTTCCTTTCATCTTAGCAATACATAGCTTGAGGAATTACTGTGACCAACTTGTTGGGGAATGGCCAGGAACACAGGTCACAGGACTGAAGAACATGCTTTGCATGTACAAGCCACATGTTTAATCCCCCTACATGACATGCTAATGACCCCTAAGCACCAAGCCAAGAGTAGCCCCTGGGGACTGCAATATGTGGTCTCCAAACAAAAACAAGCCAACAACAACAAAACAAATAGGGAGAAATAGAGACTTGGACATCAGTCTTTTGGATGTAAGCAATTTCCTTCAGTCATTGCTCAGAGCCCAAGAAATAGCATAGGTGTTGAGATAATTACCTTGTAGGTGGTGAACCCTGGTTCAATTCTTGGCATCACATATGATCTCCTGAGCACCACCAGGAATGATCCTCAAGAATAGAGCCAGGAATGAGGCATGAACACAGCCAGGGGTGGCCCAATACCTGGCTCCCTTCCCCAACTGCAAACAACAACAACTCACTCAGGCTAGAGAGATGGTTCAATGCTCTGGGTAAATGTTTTGCATGCAGGAGGCCTTAGTGTGATCCCAGCACCACATGAGCCCCAGAGCACTACTAATATTGACACACATCCCACTTCCCTTCCCTGGCTGGGGTAGCCCTTGAGCACTGCTAGGTATGACCCATCCCTCACTCCTTACATACACCAATTATTAAAATAATATATTCTTTTTTTTTTTTTTTTGGTTTTTGGGCCACACCCGGTAACGCTCAGGGGTTACTCCTGGCTATGCGCTCAGAAGTTGCTCCTGGCTTGGGGGACCATATGGGACGCCGGGGGATCGAACTGCGGTCCGTCCAAGGCTAGCGCAGGCAAGGCAGGCACCTTACCTCTAGCGCCACCGCCCGGCCCCAAAAAATATATTCTACTCATGATATTTTATTGCTGCTATAATAGCAAAGCGTCCCATCTACAGTGTGTCTGCTACATTCTACTCATCTTGCAACCTCTGCAGAATAAATAGGGTTCATTATGCCACTATGTGGTTTCCCCAGTACTCTGGGAGCTAACCCCAAGGATAGAGCTGGGAGTATCCCCTAAATACCATAAGCTGTGGATACTTTCCCCCCTTCCCCAACCCCTACCAAATAAAATTTAAAAAGAAATCTGAGAATCTATAAAATTTTACATTTACTCCAAAGCTGACACATGGGCAGCTGGGGTTCAAACCTAGGCTCCTCTGTCTCTTTAGTCTAAGAGGATTTCAAAATAGTGTAGGGGCCTTCACCAAAGTTTTGGTAGCATTGATACCAATCTAACTAATGCTAATTTAAAGAAAATAATTCTGAGATGGAGTTCTGGAAAGAATATTGTAATTAGCCTGGTGGCCTAGCAGGAATGGTGAGTTTTAGTTACAACTAGATAGCTATTTGACTTCTGTAGATTTAAGAACAGAATTGTAAAGACCTTGGAGGAAAAACTGTCTTCAAATCAGTGAGTCCCTGAAGGTTTCTCTGAGTGGGGGTGGGGGGTGTTGAGGGAAGAAAAGGAATATGTCCACAGCATTAAGAGCTTGTGCTGAGACTAGGGAGAGTCCTTCAAGGACTGGACCACATGCTTGGCATGCAGAAACCTCAGTTCCATCCCAGGCACTGCATGGTCTCCTGAGCAATGCTGGGTGTGATCCTGGAGTGGGGGGGAGGGGGAGAGAGAGAGAGAGAGAGAGAGAGAGAGAGAGAGAGAGAGAGAGAGAGAGAGAGAGAGAGAGAGAGAGAGGTGTGTGTGTGTGTGTGTGTGTGTGTGTGTTGGAGGGAAGAAGTAAATGCATGTATCACACTTGAAGGAGGATTTGGAGCTCCTCCTCCCTGAAGACTCTCCCTGCACTCCTGTCTGAGATGATGTCCTCTTAGCCTTCATTCTTCTTCAGGCCTTTCATTAAAAGAGAATGGCAGGGGCTGGAGAGATAGCGTGGAGGTAAAGCATTTGCCTTTGTCAGTAGTTTGAATCCCGGCATCCCATATGATACCCCAAGCCTGCCAGGAGCAATTTCTGAGTGCAGGGCTAGAAGTAACCCCTGAGCGCTGCCGGGTGTGACCCAAAAAACAAAACAGAAAAGAGAGAGAGAGAGAGAGAGAGAGAGAGAGAGAGAGAGAGAGAGAGAGAGAGAGAGAGAGAGAGAGAGAGAGAGAGAGAGAGAATGATGACTGGAGAGATAGATAGTACAGCAGGCAAGATGCTTATTTTATGGGGTTCAATCCCCAGCATTACATCCCCTCCAGGACTAACCCTGGACTAATTAACTCTAGTCCTATCTCCAGGACTAGCCCTCCAGGAGTAACTCCTGAACATGTGGCTCCAAAACAAGAGACAGAGACAGAGAGATCAAAACTTAGGAGAAACCTGAAAAAACAACTGCCACCCAAATCTCACTTAAATGTCACCTACTCACAGAGGTTTCCCTGATCTCAGAACCAGCTTCCTTTACCATTATTCTCTATTACTATGCTGAGCACTTTTCTCAATAGCATTGCTCACCATTTATCATCACACATTTATTCATCTTCATCATCACTGCTTGACTCTTCCATTTGAGCAAAGACCATCTTTGTTCTATTCACCCATGTATATGCAGAACCCAAACCAAGTGCTGGTAGGAGGTGCATGTTTGAAAATGCATGGGTGGGGCCTGAGAGATTTTACAGTGGGTTGGGTGTTTGCTTTAACCACAGCCTACCAGAGTTTGACCCTTGGCACCAAATATAGCTCCCTAAACCCTGCCCAGAGTAATCCCCAAGCATCAAAGTAAACCCTGAACACTGCTTAGTGTGTTTCCTCCCATCCTCCCATAGCCCTTCACTTTGTTAAGTAATTCCCTGAAGGTGTGAATGGTGTTCTTCTTTGTGGCATATAAATGGATTCCACCATGCTTTCCCCCAACTGTATGTGCATCTACACAGAGTCCATCTAGGTGGACTCAGTAACACTACCTGAGTCCTGGATAGATCCAAAGGGAGCCCTCTTCAAGAGGGAAGCGCTGCTCCTCTGCCCGTCAAGACTGGGGGATTTCTGTTCACTGACATGAAATCAAATCAATTTACCTCCTGCTCTTTTCTTCTCCACACAAGCCCCCAGTGAGGGGTAGAATGGGGTGGGCAGGTCAAGTTGGGGCTTGCCTTGTGTTGGTTGTGCCAACAGGAGCATTGGCTGACTCCCATCAGATATATGCAGACTGTTGGCAAGACAGAGGAAGCAAGTTGAAGCAAGAACCAAGTCCTACAGCCCCCTGCACCCCAGACTTGAAGCAGTCAGCTGAGGGAAGTCATCTGGAACTGGTTTAAAGAGTCTATTATTTGCTATCTAATAAGTGGGTATTAGAAGGTCCCTCAGTTCTCCGAAGGTTGAAAATTTGGACATACATGGTTTGTTTCCCCTTTGGCCTTGCTCCTAGCAGAGCTCACCTTGAGGCCTGGTTGACCTAGTTCTTTTAAAGGGAACTTTGAAATGCAGATAAGAAAACTGGGGTGGGAGAGATAGATGCCCTGCCCTAAGCAGAATCTAGCCTTCTTCATGTCATCCTTTGTTTATGAACTCCCAGACTTCTGATAAAGGTCTGAGGGAAGAGCTGGAAGACTCTCCCTTTGGCCTCAGTGCATTGCCTCATAGTCAGGGCCTCTCTGGGGCCTATAAATGGGATGAATCCAGAGAAGAGAAACAAAGTTCTGCTTGTTCCCATGAGCAAGAACACATCAGAGGTGGTTGCGTCATAGGTCTGTCCATTAAGAAACACTGGTCATTTTTTCCCCATTTGTGGGAGGGGCCTGAATGACTTATTTTTCTGCCTTTTATTTTCTGGAAAGAAAATTAAGACAGTGTATTGATCATCTTCTAAATGCCAGTCACTCTACTAGGCATATATCCCAAGGGCATCTCATTTTGTATATTCAACTATTTTAGGACCAATGATTCCTTTTATATTCACGAGAAGAGGCAGATTCTAAACAATAGCACACACTGAGCTGCTCTCAGCAAAGAGAACCAAGCTCCTGAACTTGTGTTCACCAGGGCCCCACACAGAACAAGAATGTTGAAACTCCTGGCAGGATGACCCAATGACACTCCACCTCACATTTGTTTGGCATGTCTCTGTTAGGGGAGAGATAAAAGAGAGAGAAAGGGTGACCTCAGCAGGGAACCACCTCAGCTGGAGTCAGGCCTCTGTAGGAAGATCTCAATTAATTTTCATTTGCACCACATTCAAAGGTGCTGGGAACTTCTTTTGACTCAGTGCTCAAGGGTTTCTTTGGGTGCCGCTTGGGAAACCAAATGGTACAGGAGATTAAACCCAGACCTCCTGCGTGCAAAGTAAGCTTCCACTCCAGTTTAAGACTTCTTTACTGGGCAGGAGCAAAAGTTCAGCAGGTAGAATGTTTACCTTGCATGCAGACAAGCCGGATTTTATTCCTGGCATCCGATATGGTCTCCTGAGCCCACCAGAAGTAACCCCTGAGCACCTCAAAAACAAACAAACAATAGTTTTGTTTTGTTTTGTTTGTTTTGTTTTGTTTTCTCTGACCATGGGTAGAAAGTCATGACTTGTCTCAGGAGTCAATGATGTGGACAACCTTCCCTGCAGGTCTCAACTTCAGCCTTTTGGAATGGAGCTGGAGTCTCCTGGCCCTCAGCAACCCAGCACCAAGAAGTTTGCTGCTTCCTTGTTGAGACTGGTTAATTAAACTGTGGTCATTCTGGGATTGAGCCAAAGCAGTGACGAGTCACAGTGAGGTGAGGAAAGCTGACTCAGGAGGAAGCTGCCTTAGGCTGCAGAGTTGAGCCTGGCAGGCCACCTTGGCCCACAGTCCCTGGGAGGAGGTCAGTGAAAGAGACCGAGACCTGAGCTCATTTTTTTCCAGACCATAGTCAGCATTTTCTGGATCTCTCAACTTTGGAAATGGAAACCTGAAGCAGAATTCTCAAAGGGTTACAGAGCCGGCTTTCCCAGGTCCTGAGGGAGCTTTGCAGCCCTGAATACAAAGGGCTTCCCACGCTTTGCTTTGGTGATTCAGCCAAGCAGCAGTTGTCCCCTGCCCATGTCATCTGTCACTGCCACTTGGAAAAGGGCACTGGAGTTCCATTACTCTCAACTGAGAAGCTGAGCTGAGCCAGCCTGGGGCTGGTCAGAGCGCACGTTGGCAGAGACTGTCCGCCCTTTAGAGAGATTCTATTTCTGGTCTCTTGATAAGGTTTGAGGAAGTGCGTGTTACCCAAAGGTGGAAGCCAAGAGGTGAAGGTCCATGGTGAATTCAGGGCAGAGTGCAGAAGGGCCTGGTAGCCTAGGAGAAGGATTTTAGTCATTTCAATGAACATACTGCATTTCAAGGGGAGTTAAGATTTTTCACCAGCCATCTAGAGAATTCAAAGAGCTGAGTGAGCACTTTGTATGTGGGAGGCCCCAGTTCAATCCTGGCACCGCTACCAGTGACCCCTGAGTATAGTTCAGGGTATTCCCCACTAACCACTGCCAGGTGTGCTTCCATAACTCCCAAAGAAAAAGCATTTCACTAGTATCTGTCAGCTGGCAGCAAGAAATGGTCAAAACCTGGTCCATGGAGCTGTAGGACATGCTCAGGGACACAGGTCATAATGTCTTTCACACTGTAACATGCACTAAGCAAAGGCCACAGTAGGTGTTGCCTTTATTTCTCAATCCTCCAGCAGGCCATTATCCTTTTCTCAGAGGGAAAAAGGAAACTCTGAGGCCCCCCATAGTAAAGTAACTTGATTGTGAAATTGGGCCCAAGATCAATATTAGACAAGGATAGCTGTCCTTGACCAAATGCCAAAAGTGAAGGACAGTTTGTCCTCAGTTTTTCCTCCTGCCCTAATCCTAACCCCTTCTTTGTTTAGGTTTGTACATAGGTTGGAATGTGTCCCAGTGACCAGCTCATTAGAAGATTTTATTATTCATTCTGGTGCCCTCTGATCCACAACCCACCCTCACTTCTCTCTTCTTCCCCTATAAAAACTCTTTCTAGTGACTATGCACAAGATGGGTTTTTTTGAGAATATGAGCCTGCCATCTTCCAACCTGCTGGTGTGATCATTGCCAAAGAACCTTGTTCTGCATCACTCACCTGTATTTCATTTGGTTCCTCTGGAGCAGCAGTGGAGCCAAGCCTTTCCTAGTTACACTCACACAGCTGTAGGTGACAGAGAGGACTAAATCCTAGACTCCAAGAAAACATACAAAAGTGGGGGCCAGAGAGATAGCACAGCAGCGTTTGCCTTGCAAGCAGCCAATTTAGGACCTAAGGTGGTTGGTTTGAATCTCCGAGTTCCATATGGTCCCCCATGCCTGCCAGGAGTTATTTCTGAGCAGATAGCCGGGAGTAACCCCTGAGCACCGCTGGGTGTGCCCCCCCCCCAAAAAAAAAAAACCATACAAAAGTAAAAACAAAAATAATTTTAAAAAAAGAAATAAAATTAAAAAGCAAAAAAAAAAATCTAGGCCTGGAAAAGCCAGGCATAAGTAGTCCTGTGGTGTATATGTTTCTATCATTTCTGCTGCTTCCTCTGAGACCTATTTGTCTTCCCAACTCTGTCACTGATGCATAATCACACTCAGGTTGGGAGAGGAAGGTCTGAATATATTATGTTCCTGGAGGCTCTGAAAAGTAAGGGAGTGATGTGTTGTTATTTTCTTACCTTTGTTTTTTTTCAGTACCATGTATGGAACCCAGGACCTCACACATATAAGACTAATAGCCCTTCATGGCCTTTCTCACCTTTTAAGCAGGGCTGTTCATTTTGGCTTCACTCCTGATCTCTGAAGATGGAGGTTCTGAAGGGAAATGGATACGGGAGATTTTCTCCCTCTCTCCCTTCCTCCTTTCCTCTCCCTTCTCCTGGGGTTCAGCTCTGGGTTACCTGGGTGATTGTCAACTATATACTTTTTTCTTTTTGCTCAATTCTTATTTTATTCTTTTTTTTTTATTTTTATTGTGACCAAAGTGTATTACAAATCTTTCACTGCATCATTTATGGTACATAGTGACAATGAATGAGGGGCATTCCCACCACCAGTGCTGTCCTCCCTCTGCCCCTGTTCCCAGTATGCATCCCATATCTCCCTCCTCTACCCCCCAGAATGCTAGTGCAACTGGTCTCCAGTTTACAGCTTGTTGTAGATTGAGCATCTATTCCACCGTCATTGGAGATAAAAAAAAGGATAAGAAAAAAGGGAGAGATGGGGCCGGTGAGGTGGCACTAGAGGCAAGGTGTCTGCCTTGCAAGGGCTAGCCAAGGAAGGACTGCAGTTCGAGCCCCCCCCCCCCCCCGGCATCCCATATGGTCCCCCCAAGCCAGGCGCAATTTCTGAGCACTTAGCCAGGAGTAACCCCTGAGCATCAAATGGGTGTGGCCGGAAAAAAAAAAAAAGGGAGAAAAAAATTTGGTGACAACTACCAAAAAGAAAAAAAAAAGAAAGAGAGAGAAAAAAAGGAAAGAAAAATGGAAGAAAAAAGAAAAAAATGGACCCGGCAAATAAAAATAAAAATAAATCTCTAAATAATAACCACAAGAGTGAAAAAGAAAGAGAAAAGTGGAAGAAAAAAGAGAAGGAAAATAAAGTCAAAAACTAAAAAATCAAAACAAAACAAGAAAAAGTATGGGTGCTAGAGTGGTAGGGTTTGGCATTCCCTCCACTTTTTTTTTTTTTTTTTTTTTGCATAGGCACAGTAAGCATTGGGGAAGAAAGGGAATTCCCGGGGCCGGGTAGGTGGCGCTGGAGGTAAGGTGTCTGCCTTGCAAGCGCTAGCCAAGGAAGGACCGCGGTTCGATCCCCCGGCGTCCCATATGGTCCCCCCAAGCCAGGGGCGATTTCTGAGCACATAGCCAGGAGTAACCCCTGAGCATCAAACGGGTGTGGCCCAAAAACCAAAAAAAAAAAAAAAAAAAAAAAGAAAGGGAATTCCCATGGCCTAAGAGATTCAGGGTTTCTTCATCCTTGAAGCATACCATCATGGGATCAACCCCTGGCTCCATATATACTCATTACCATATCCCAAAGGCTTTTTTGTAATGCCAGGAAAGTTTCCTCTCGGTTCCGTGTGTAAGAAAATCAAGCCACTGTAGCTAGCGATCTTGGTATTTGCACAGGTTATAGGTCAGGGTCTAGGATAGAGTCTCTAGGTTCTAGAGGTTCCTAATCATCGTTGTTGTTGTATTCAGTCTTCTGTAACACTTGCTCCCTGTTTTCATTCAGTCCCTAAGCCGAAGCCTAGGATATTATGGATCCAAAGGTTCTGCTCAGTCTCTGTTGTCCAAGTTGGACCTCTGCAATAAGACATCTTGTTGTTGTTGTTGTTGTTGTTGTTGTTATTTTTTTATGTGTCCTGGACTACAGCCTAGGGTAGTGTTTTCCTTATTAGTCCCAAGGTAGGTTCTGTTCAGTCACGGTTGTCAAAGTCAGTTTTCTGTTGTTGGTGCTCTTATTTTTCACAGTTTAAAGGACGATATCTCTTTTTTTTTTTTTGTTTTTGGGCCACACCCGGCAGTGCTCAGGGTTACTCCTGGCTGTCTGCTCAGAAATAGCTCCTGGCAGGCACGGGGGACCATATGGGACACCAGGATTCGAACCAACCACCTTTGGTCCTGGATCGGCTGCTTGCAAGGCAAGCACCGCAGTGCTATCTCTCTGGGCCCAGGACGATATCTCTTCTGATTTCCATTTAGTGTTAGGTGATGTGATAGGACAGCCTGATCTTAGGTCAAGTTTTCCTTTCCTCATTGTCATATCAAAACTTGGTGCCAGAGTAGTGTTATAAATCTCCCAATGGAGCTTAGTTCCTGGTTGTATTGCCCGGAGCTGTATCCTTTCTATGTCGGGGATCTGGGGTTTCGGATTGGACTAACATTGTCCAATCTCCTTGGGACTGGTTGTATCCACATGACACATGTTCAGGATGGGAGGCACACTTCTGCTATAAAAAGTGAGTTCTTATCTCTAGAAGATAAGATCTTGTTTCTTTGTCTATGGTTTCCCCTTTTTTTTTACTGTGCCCATACAAAAACGTATGGTGTCATACTGTGTTGCTGGTGCTATTCTGGAAGGATGACAGGCTGCACACACAGTCTCTGTCATCTGGTTTTGTTCTGAGCTTTTATCCTAGTCAAGGCTTTTTGTACCAAGCAGCACCAAAAATTGTAAGGATAGAGAAAAAATGTATATATTAAAATAGAACAAATAGATAAAACTGAGTTAAAAAGAAAAGGTATTCAAATAAAACAAGTGGTGGAGGAGGCTACTTGTATATTTAGGAATACATATCTTTTTTTTTTTTTTTTTGGTTTTTGGGCCACACCCTGTGACGCTCAGGGGTTACTCCTGGCTATGCGCTCAGAAGTTGCTCCTGGCTTCTTGGGGGACCATATGGGACACCGGGGGATCGAACCGCGGTCCGTCCTAGGCTAGCGCAGGCAAGGCAGGCACCTTACCTCCAGCGCCACCGCCCGGCCCCCAGGAATACATATCTTAAGATGTATTATTATACAGGTATTGAGCTTCCATAGGCAATATAAGACTCCCAATTAAGTCTTTTGATATATTCTTGTAAAAGCTAAGGTACTTTTCGATTCACAGGCCTTGGAATTGAGTTTGAGAGATGCTTTGCTGCATTACGAGACCATATAGTGTCTTTGAGCTGGGAGTTTTGCTGAGGCCGATTCCTGTATCGTGCAACAGTCCACGATTTGGTGGGGATGAGAGGGGCCATCAAGCATGAGTCAGCAGGCATGCTGGTTGTAGTTCTTTGCCGAGGCATGAGAACGGGGACCCAGAGGGTGTCTTTCACTGAGGAGCTGGAAGGTGGTGTGTTGGGGCAGGAGGTCAATCTTGGTGCCTACCGAGTTAGGAACTGAAGGTAAAGAGGGTTAAATTAGGGAAAGATAACGGATCAGGATTGGGAGATGAGGGGATAGAAGAGACACAGGGGTAGGGGAGAGGCAATACATGACAGGGGCTATATACAATATATATATATATGTATATATATACATATATATATATATATATATATATATTGTATGTGATTTCGCCTTGGAGTCAGTACAGAAAGTCACGTCCATAAAGGATGACTTTAAAGATCTATTTGAGTGTTATCATCCAAATCTTTGGTATTCCGTTCCTTTCCTAGGAACCGCCTAGAATAAAGAACATTTTTGGATAATGCTTAAAAAGTATATTTGTTGCACGGGCGCATTTTTTGCGGTTATGAAAATGAGTATTAGTATGAAAAGACACCAATGCAGGGGGTCCAGTATGAATACGGGAGGAGTTTGGCATGGGGGGATCTCGGTCTCCTGAACTAAGTGGTCAGCCCAGGAGGCCATTGGACATTGGCCAGCTATCTGCCCAGATTCCAGATTCCTGGCATGTGGGATCGTCTGGGTCCGGCTGCAGCCTCCCTCTCCAGTATGAAAAAGATGGGGGAGGAGTTTGCCTCCTCCCCATCTCCCCAGAGCTCAGATGCCAGACCTGGCTTTGAAAGCCAGCCGGGCATGGCGGGCTCTCGGTCTCCAGGACTAACTGGTCAGTCCTGGAGGCCTTTGGACAGCTGTCTGTCCAGATTCCCAGCGATGCTGTAGAAGAGGAGCAGTAGGGCCCTGAGAGATAGCACAGTGGTTTTTGCCTTGCAAGCAGCCCATCCAGGACCAAAGGTGGTTGGTTCAAATCCCAGTGTCCCATATGGTCCCCCGTGCCTGCCAGGAGCTATTTCTGAGCAGACAGCCAGGAGAAACCCCTGAGCACCGCCGGGTGTGGCCCGAAAAGGAAAAAAAAAAAAAAGAAGAGCAGTAATCCTGGCATTTGGGATCTTCTGGATCCAGCTGCAGCCTTCCTCTCCAGTTTGAAAATGTATGGGATTGGAGTTTTCCTCCTCCCCCCTCTCCTCAGAGCCCAGTTGCCAGACCTGGCCCTGAAGACCAGTTTGGCATGGGGGGGGGATCTCAGTCTCCTGGACTAAGTGGTCAGCCCAGGAGGCCATTGGCCAGCTGTCTGCCCAGATTCCCAGCCATACCCGTAGGAGAGGAGCAGGAATCCTGGCATGTGGGATTGTCTGGGTCCAATTATATACTTTAATAACACCATTTACCTGGTATTTCTCTCTCTGTTTCTGTCTCTGTCTTTCTGTCTTTCTGTCTTTCTGTCTTTCTGTCTGTCTGTCTATCTATCTATCTATCTATCTATCTATCTATCTATCTATCTATCTATCATCTTATCTAATGTACTTCCATGAGTTAGGAACTCATCACAAGTTTATATAGTTCCTTAGAATGACACAAAATCTACATTCTTCTGTATAAAATTTATTTTCAGGAAAAAAGAGGAAGTGCTATTTCTCCCTCTGGTTATCATATGGGTCACTTCTGGAACCTGTGGACCATCCTGGGACCTCAGACATGAGATGTTTTGCTTTAGCATGTCCATGACATAAGAGTTTTCAGCCCCCTCTTGTCAACAAAGGCAGGACCAGACCAACCTCAGGGAAATTTATCTTTTACAGCCAGTCTTGGATAGGCTAGAGAGAATCCCCAAACCCTAGAAAGGAGATACTCTAAAATTTTTTTTTAATTTTTAGGTCACACCTGGTGGTGCTCAGGGGTCTTTTCTGGGTCTGCACTCAGGAATCACTCATGGCAGTACACAGGGGATCCATGTGAGATTCCAGGGATCAAACCTTGGTTGGCTGCATGCAAGATAAATGCCCTACCCACTTTCCAGCCCCCTAAATTTCTGTTTGTTTGTTTTTTGATCCCTACTCTCCCTTCCTTTATTTGGGGGTCATGTATAATCTTGTGTGTGTGTGTGTGTGTGTGTGTGTGTGTGTGTGTGTGTGTGACACACCAGGTGGTACTCAGGAGTTACTCCTGGCTTTGTGCTCAGAAGTCACTCCTGGCAGGCTTAGGGGACCTTATGGGATGCTGGGGAGGGACCTGGGATGCCCAGGTTGGCCACATGCAAGGCCCTACCCACTGTACTATCACTCCAGCCCACCCCTTGTATACTCTTTTCTCAATTCTTTTTTCTTCCTTCTCCAAATGAAAGCTTCCTCTGCTGGAATTGGACAAATGAATCCTCTCTGCACTTTGACCTCATCACCTGCTGGGATCTACTTTGCTGTTGGTATGAGGCAGGGGTAACTCAGCTGACTGGGTGACCTCCTGGGCAGAGGGGCGCAGAAGGCGACATGCTCCACCTTTGCATGTAATTGTCTTTCCTCTCCTCCACTGGAAAGGTGACCATTTGCAGATCTCTGGGTGGGAGGAAAATCTTCTCTTCCAAAAATAATCGCTTTCTGCAGTAGGGTTTGAAGCCGGACCAAGCTGCTAGTGCTATTTTTATCCAGCTTGTAGTTCAGGGTGTAAATAGCAACTCTGGCTGTTTTGTTTTGTTTTTTTTTTGTCTTGTCTTGTCCCCCATCCCCACCCCCAGCTGACAACAGAGTCGACCTCTTTTAGGCAGAGGCATTCTGGCATTTTGCAGAGGAAACAGAACAAAGGTTGCTCGAGGACTTCGGGGATGCTTTCTTGACCAGTGGGATCAGTGGGTACACAGGGGATCTCCATGGTTATGTTATCTAAGTCTCTAGCATAAACATCAGACCTCATGATAACTGCTCAGGGGAGGAGGATTTGAGGAAGCCCCAAGTGGACCCAAGAGGGAAAGTCAGACCCATAAATCTCTGCCCCAGCACTGGAGGGTTCCAGGAGCTTGAGCAGATCGAGGCTCCAGCTGGCTGGTCTCTGTGTCCTTGTGCCCTTCCTTCTGCATGAGCAAGCATTCCTTTCCTTGGAGGGGTTCCTGTCCCAAGCTCCCTAGCTCAGGAGCTGAGGAAAGATGGAAATACACACACACACACACACACACACACACACACACACACACAAACACAGCTCTATCTACATATTGAAGCTGCCTGGATGATGGAATGTTACTAAAAATATGTCTGGTTCTTCAGTACTTGGAAGCTTTAATCTTCTGTTTCAAATATGTTATTTAGGGTTAAGGGGGAGGAGGGCTCTCTCTGAGCCTCAGCACCCATAGAGTAGAGGCTAGGAGAAAGGAGTAGAGCTTTGGGTGATGGCCACAGTTGGCTTGGGGGTGTGCAGATGTGCCTCTTCAGAGGCCACTCCTTGGTCTGTTGCTGAGCTAGAAAAACCAGTAAAGAGGAGATGAGCTCATCACAGTTGGCACTGACACTTCCCCACTGCTTCTCTTTTTGGGAAGAAACAGGCTTTTTTTGAGGCCAACTTTCTTAGGCCAATCTTTCCCTGGGATCTTTGGTCTGAAGTTAGGATGCAGGTAAGAGTCAGTAAATGATAAATGACTCTTGTTTGTGATTACCTGGTAACCCCAAGGAAGCTGCTCTTTTCTACCTCCAAGAAATACCTGAGTATTTCTTTTTTTTTTTTACTTTATTTATTGATTGATTAATTGATTTTTGGGCCACACCCAGTGGTGCTCAGGGATTACTCCTGGCTCTGCACTCAGAAATTGCCCCTGGCAGGCTGGGGAACCATATAAGATGCTGAGGATTGAACCGGTTACCTCCTGGGTTGGCTGCATGCAAGGCAAATGCCCTAGTGCTGTGCTATCTCTCTGGCCCCTATCTGAGTAGTTCTACTGCACACTCAGAACTGGGTGTCTAGACACATAGTACTAGTTTTAGGTTCTTCGGCAGATAATGTGAGGGATAAGAAAGGGTTGGAGATCAAGAATGGAACTGAGTAATCTCCAATTTCCACATTTGGGCAAGTGGTTTCAATGTGGTTCCTTAGAAATGATGCTGGGAAACTGCTAATTGCATCACTCGTTGCCAATTATCGACAGCCAAAGTGGCATTTAGTGATGCTGATGGTCAAAACAGGGGCAGGGAATAGATGAACAAATAGCTTTGGCATTGAGAAGAGAGGACAGGAACACCTAGTCACAAGCTGCTGTGTCGTAGGTTTGCGTTGTTAGTTTGGGTTTTCTCCCAGGACTGAGCAGCAAAGCTCACTTTGACCTCCACCAAGTCCACTGGGAACTGTGCAAGATGAGAGCAAAGCTTTGTCTTAGCAGCCAGTCAAAACTAGTTGATTTGCACTGTTTTCTCACATTAAGCAACCAACACCAGGTTTCAGTTAAAATCTGCTTACTTTTAAATACACATTTGGCTAATTTGGAGGATTCTCATCTCCCAGTGATATAGTAATTATTTTATTCACCAAATGTCAAATTACAAACTATTTTTTGGGGGGAAAGCCTCTTAAAACCCAGATGATAAAATTTACCTTTTTTTTAACTAAAAAAAAAAGCACCAAAAATGTCTATGCCATTATAAACACATCACTTTTTAATTATTATAGTTTTTTTTTGGGGGGGCACACCCGGTGACACTCAGGGGTTACTCCTGGCTATGTGCTCAGAAGTCGCTCCTGGCTTGGGGGATCATATGGGACGCAGGGGGATCGAACCCTGTCCGTCCAAGGCTAGCGCAGGCAAGGCAGGCACCTTACTTCTAGCGCCACCGCCCGGCCCCCAATTATTATAGTTTTTTTAAGGCTTAAAAGAAAAAAATTCAAGGATCAATAGGGTCAGTGAGGAGAACAGTGCTAAAGTTGCTGACCTTCCTTATGCAGCCAAACCTTGTACAGGTCCTGGCACCATGTGGTTTCTCCCCATGCCCCCCTTCAAGAACTGATGGGAGTGACCTCTGAGCTCAGGTGTGGCTCCTCCAAACTAAAAACAAGCCCAAAACAGATCTTGGATTAGAAATTATTCAAACAGGCATGCATGATTTGCATGTGGGAGTCTCAGGGTTGATTCCTTGGATTGCATGCTCACTGGACCACTTCTAGGACTGATCGTCATGATTCTACCTCGCACCCCTCTCTACTAAACACTCTCCTCTCACCCGGGATCTCCTCCCAGAAAGCAAACCAGAAGCAGAAAAAAAAAGTGCTTTTCTGGTAAAAACAAAACCTAATAGTTGCATTGTTAAACCGACCACTTGTTTTGAAAAATGCTCCTGCCCTTGACTTGGGGGAAATTGAGAACATAGTAAGAACAAACTTCCTGTCTAGTATTTCCCTAGATTTCCTGGACTGGGGTCTGAATTGCTGTTTCTCTGGTGCCATGGAGGAGTTAACTTTGGCTCTGCTTTCCTGGTGACTAATAGGCACTGGAGGTTCTGAGATCAGTGAGAAAGAAACTGACAGTCGGCGTGGGAAGTGTGTGAGATTTCAAGTGCTCTTGAAATGCCTTTGATGGGCACTGTACGGAAGCACAAGGATTGTTGCCATCTAGTGTCCCCAATTGTATAATTTTGTCATGAACTTTGATATTCCTGCATGAATTTTGCATGCTTTTCGATGAGGATCACTAAGTCTCTGGGTAGTTTGATATTACCATGTTATCATTTTGTCCATAGAGAATGAGATTTTTCGAGTCATTTCCACTTCTTTGCAAAATTATCCATTTGGGTTGAGAACCAGGCAGAAATCATTGACCTGATGAAATTTCACTTGAGGTCCCCACCTCAAGTGGAGATTAGGTCTAGTTGTTAATCCTGGAAAAGGAGACCAAGCATTCTGCTTGTCTTCCTTCCACCCCCTCATCCATGGGAAGAGAAGTGGGTGAGTTTTTTTGTTTTCTGGGTCACACCCTGCAGCACTCAGGGGTTACTCCTGGCTCTATGCTCAGAAACTTCTCCTGGCAGGCTAGGGGAACCATAAGGGATGCTGGGATTCGAACCACCGTCCTTCTGCATGTAAGGTAAACGCCCTACCTCAATGCTATCTCTTTGGCTCTGGCCTATGACATCTTAATATAGGAGATATAGGTGAGTTTAAAAGGAGAAATTATGTACTGAAACATATTCTTTCATTTTCTCCCCCCTCCTTTTTTGTTATTAGGCCACACCTGGTTGTGCTCACGGTTTATTCCTGGCTCTGTGCTTAGAGATTATTCCTGGAGTGCTAAGGGAACCATATGGAGTGTTGTACAATATCTAGCTCAGCCACCTGCAAGGGAAGTGTCCTGTTCACTACTATTTCTTGCGTCCCTCATCTTCTGTTCTTTTCTTCTTGGAGGTCAATTCTGTTCTTGGTTGGTTGGTAGGGAACCCCCACTAGGCTCAGCTATCTGTCATTAGTGGCCTCTGTCTAGTTTCTGAGACTCAAAAATGGGAAGTGCATCTGCCTGATGCTATAATCATATTCTTTTTTTTTTGGATTTTTTTTTTTGGTCATACCCAGCAGTGCTCAGGGGTTACTCCTGGCTCTACGCTCAGAAATCACTCCTGGCAGATTCGGGAACCATATGGGATGCCGGGATTTGAACCACTGACCTTCTGCATGCAAGGAAATGCCCTACGTTCATGCTATCTCTCCAGCCCCTATGATCACATTCTTGAACATCAGTCTTCTCAAAACATATAAGCATCTTTAATGTAATAAAATAAAAATAATAAATGAAATTATTTAAATTTTATTGGGAGAGTTGGGTCACCTCTGATTGTGTACAGGGGCTATTCCTGGCTTTGTGCTCAGGACTGACCTCCTGAGAGTGGTCAGGGGACCATCTGCAGTGCTGGGGGTTGAACTGGGCTTAATCATATGCAAGGTGAACGCATTATTTCTTGTACTATCTCAGTAAACTAACAATCAGAGATGCTCTTCATTTAGATTATTTCTTGCAATCTAACTTAGTTTAAACTTTGCAGTGAAGTTCTGAAATCTTCAAAATCCCAGTATATTTTAGGGAAGATTTTGTAGAGATTAGAACAAAAAAAAACCGGGGCCGGGAAGGTGGCGCTAGAGGTAAGGTGTCTGCCTTGCAAGCGCTAGCGTAGGAAGGACAGCAGTTCGATCCCCCGGTGTCCCATATGGTCCCCCCAAGCCAGGGGCGATTTCTGAGCGCATAGCCAGGAGTAACCACTGAGCGTCAAACGGGTGTGGCCCAAAAACCAAAAAAAGAAAAAAAAACCATGGTTCTGTGGCTTAGTGCATGCCTTGCACAAACTCAAGACAAAACTCACCTCCCTCTCCACTCCTTCTACACTGCAGAAAAAAAGAAAAAAAAAGGAAAAATGGTAAGGGGAAGGCAGGGGAGGAAAGGGAAGGAAAAATCTGGCTTCTAGATTCATGTCATTCCTTCCTATAGAACATCAGGCTCCTTAGGTGTCAATCCTTTCAGCCAAAATATATTCATTCAAAATTCATTTGTTGGGCCGAACGGTGGTGCGGAGCGAGCGGTAAGGCGTCTGCCTTGCCACCACTAACCTAGGATGGAGCGGGGTTCAATCCCCCGGTGTCCCATATGGTCCTCCAAACCTGCCAGGAGTGGTTTCTGAGCACATAGCCAGGAGTGGCCCAAAAAAACAAAACAAAAAAATTCATTTGTTGAATGCTTGTTATATGCTGGAGGTATAGTGGTGATCGGAATAGACAATGAATTCCTGTTGTCGCAGTTTATAACCTAGCTAGGAACTAGCAGAGAGTTTAATATTCCAAGAGAAGAACTTCAAACAGGTTTAAGCAATAAAGAGCAAGTATTGATTGTACCATTGGAGATTCAGGCACGATTTAATATAGGACTTAACCAGCAGGGACATATTTCTTAACTCTGCTTCCTTGGGGTGAAATGAATTCTTTTGTGGTTATATAATACACCCTTCCTCTCTCCCAGCAGCTTCAAGTTCCCACTACGGTAACCCAGAGGAGTAGGATGTGCATTTATTGGACCATGATGAGTTCAAGTCCCAACATTTTCCTGCACATTCCAGAGGTCAACTCTATTTAGACCATCTGAGAACTCATCCTTAACATGCACTGGGTACATTGAAATAAAATACAATGATTTTATTTTATTTTCCAGAGAGAAGTTAAGACACTTGCCTTGCTTGTGTCAAGTAGTTTGATCTCAGACAATACATTTATATGGCCGCCTGAGCACTTCCAGAGATCAGGAATAGCCCCTGAACACTGATATCCTCCCAAATACAACAACAGAATTAAACCCAGTGAAGTCCATACTTGGATGGAGGGGAAGTTGGGTCCTTCTCATAGGACTCAGACATTTGTAGTCCTATTAAGAAAGAGAGGGGCCAGAGAGATAGCATGAAGGTAGGGCATTTGCCTTGCATGCAGAAGGTCGGTGGTTTGAATCCCGGCATCCCATATGGTCCCCGAGCCTGCCAGGAACGATTTCTGAGCATAGAGCCAGGAGTAACCCCTGAACATTGCCGGGTGTGACCCAAAAACTAAAAAAAAAAAAAAAAGAAGAAGAAGAAAGAAAGAAAGAGAGAAAAGGAGGGGCCAGAGTAGTAGCAGAGTGGTAGGGCATTTACCTTGTGGTTGACCCAGGATGGACATGGGTTTGATCCCCGGCATCCCATATGGTCCCCAGAGCCAGGAGCAATTTCTGAGTGCAGAGCCAGGAGTAACCCCTGAGTGCCACAGGGTGTGCCCCACCCAAAACAAAACAACAACAAAAAAGAGAGAGAGAGAATAGGAGCAGCAAGCAATTAGTTGTTCATGTAAAAGGAAAGATAGTGAATAAAATAATAATAACAATAATTCTCTAAGGGAACAAGTTCGTGTGCAGAAAATGTAGACATTTTAATATTAACTGGTGAATCAAACTGAAGTGACAATACCCACAGATTGGTTCTGACTTGTGTGGATCCCACACGACTGGTTCTGAGGAACATACAGGAAACTAAACAGACTTTGCTTCTTGACTTCGCTCCTCAGGACATGCTCTGGGGTTAGATTATCTTTTGTGTGGTTCCTTTGGAAAGGAAGATAATGCTTACCTGAGAAGGGATGAGAAAGGATAACCGAAAGTACCCATCACTAAGTAAACCCAAGCTATTTGTTGCATGGGTTCATTATTTCAGATTTAAGTCAGTAGTTTAGAGGCTAAACATTAACCACACTGGGGTAGAGCAGCACAACAGGAGTTATGAGCCGTGAAGATATACAGGCTTTCTGTAATAAAAGATGAAAGCTCTGTGTGAAATAAGATAGAAGCCAAAAGGGTCCAGCGAGGTGGCACTAGAGGTAAGGTGTTTGCCTTGCAAGCACTAGCCAAGGAAGGACCACGATTCAAACCCCTGGTGTCCCATATGGTCCCCCCAAGCCAGGGACAATTTCTGAGCACTTAGCCAGGAGTAACCCCTGAGCATCAAATGGGTGTGGCCCAAAAAAATAAACAAACAAACAAAAAAGATAGAAGCCAAAGAAATAAAAAAATAGATAAAAAAAACGCAGTTAAACATTCAGTACTTAACTGCTGTAGTTAAGTACCACAACTAATTCTTAAGTGGTATGGATACTTGTCAAGCAACGCAAATTTGTGTCAGAGTAATAGTACAGCAGGTAGGGACTTACCTTGCACAAGGTTGACCAGGGTTTGAGCCTAGGTATCTCATATGGTCTACTGAACTTGCCAGGAGTAATTCCTGAGTGAAGAAAGCAGATCTAGGAGTGACCCCTGAGCATTACTGGCTGTGACCTAAAACCAAGCCAAGACAAAAGTAATAGTGTGCTGGGGGCAATGCTGAGTAAATAACTCAAAGTGCTAATAGAGACCTGAACTCAATCCCAGACACTGAATGATTCTTTGAGCACTGCCAAGAGCAACCTCTGAGTATTGATTGTGCTCCGACCTCCACACCTAGCTGGTTTGACCCAACCACCACCCCACCTCACCCCGCCCACACATCACCAAATACCAGTGGGGTCTAAGCAATCCTTTATTTCTCCATTCAACAAACATTTATTACTTCCTTATAAGAAATAACACTTGGAACACATAATTTAATTATATCTTGGAGGGGGGGAAATGGAGTATACAAATTATACACATGTAAAACTATTGTATCCCTGGGGCTGGAAAGACTCCAAAGGGTTGGACACAGATTTTGCATGCAGGAGCCCCAGGTTCCATTTTGGCATCGAGTGATTCCTTGACTACCTCAGGGAGTGGTCCCCGCATCCCCAAACACTGAGCTGAAGTAATCCCCAAACAATGCCAGACAATGCTGGGTGAGACCCAAAACCAAGAAAAAAAAAAAAAAAAAAAAAGCTAGATCAATATAGGCAAAATTCGATTGAACTAAAGTTCTGCTGTTATATTAGAGGAAGAAAGTAAAACTAGGGAAAGGTATAAAGAGATAGCTTAATAGGCCTCCTGTATGCAAAAATGCTTGCTTTGCATGTGGGCAACCTTAAGTTTGATCTCCAGCACCATTAGGCAGAGCAACCACTGAGCACAGAGGCAGGAGTAGCACCCACCTCAACCCATCAGCACCAGAGGATGTGATCCAGAAATAAACGAAAGTTAAACTTTCGTTTTGAGGTAGAAATTGGAGAATAGTGGGCCTGGATCTGAGTAAATTGAGTAAATTGTGTATTAAGGCATAAATAAATATATACAGTTAAGTTAAAAGGGTACAATCAATTAACTACACAATTTTTATTTTCTTCTACAAATAATGACTCAGACTTCTGAATATCTTTTTTTTTTTTTTTTTTTTTTTTTTTTTGGTTTTTGGGCCACACCCGTTTGACGCTCAGGGGTTACTCCTGGCCATGTGCTCAGAAATCGCCCCTGGCTTGGGGGGACCATATGGGACGCCGGGGGATCGAACCGCGGTCCTTCCTTGGCTAGCGCTTGCAAGGCAGACACCTTACCTCCAGCGCCACCTACCCGGCCCCAGACTTCTGAATATCTTAAAGAAGCACTTATTAGTGTATTTTTTTTGCCAGTTTTTTTTTTTAATGTTTGGTATAAAGGATTAAACTACCAGGGCCTCTGACATACATTTAAATGCCCTTTCAGCCATGCCGTGCTCACAACCCTCTTTTACTACTATTATTATTCTGACTCAGGTGAAAGGGAAGCATCCTTCCTGCCATACTACTACTCCAAACTCTCTAACACATTTATTTTTTATTTTATTTTTTTTGTTTTTGGGCCACACCCAGTGACGCTCAGGGGCTACTCCTATTTATGCACTCATAAATTGCTCCTGGCTTCGGGGAGCATATGGGATACTGGGGCATCAAACTGTGGTCTGTCCTAGGTTAGTGTCTGCAAGGCAAACACCCCACTGCTTGCACCACTACTCCAGCCCCTTTCTAACACATTTTTATAAATAGGTATACATTTGATATATTTTATAAAATCTTAATTAAATTGATAAATCTAACCATTGTAAAATTTAGAAAGAGTGGGGCCGGGCGGTGGCGCTAATGGTAAGGTGCCTGCCTTGCCTGCGCTAGCCTCGGACGGACCGCGGTTCGATCCCCCGGCGTCCCAGATGGTCCCCCAAGCCAGGAGCGACTTCTGAGCGCATAGCCAGGAGTAACCCCTGAGCATCACCGGGTGTGGCCCAAAAACCAAAAAAAAAAAAAAATTAGAAAGAGTAAAGAGAATTAGGAAGAGTTAAAGAGTTGCTAGGATAACAGTACAGTGGGTGGGATCTTTTACCTTGCATGTGGACAACATGGGTTCAATCCCAGGAATCCCAGCTGATCAACCCCAGCACCACTAGAAATAATTCCTAAGTATAGTCAGGAGTAACTGCTGAGCAGCGCCAAGTATTGCCCCCCTCAAAAACAATATAAAGGTCTATAAAAGTACAAAATGTGTTTTATCCTCAGAAAGGGAATATTGACTTCATGTTAGAAAATATTATATTAGAGGGATTGCTTTGATGTTTGGCCACACACAGCTGTGCTCAGGGCTTGCTCCAGGTTATGCACTCAAAGATCACTTCTGACAGTAAACAGGGGACCATATATGGGATGCCAGGTACTGAACCCAAGTACAAGGATTGAATCCAAGTCAGATGGGTGCAAGGCAAATGTACCTACTGTACTAACATTTCAGCCCCATTTGATTATAGATACTTCTTAATTTTAAAATTAAAATATTATACTATAAATATCTATGGATATAAAAGATCTCTATGCTTATTAAAAAGCTCACTTGTACGCACGCACGCACGCGCGCGCGCACACACACACACACACACACACACACACACACGGCTGGAGAGAGAGCACAGCGGATAAGGTGTTTGCCTGGCATCCTGTATGGTTCCAGAACCTGCCAGATGTGACTTCTGAGTGCAGGGCCAGGTATAACACCCAAGTACCGCTGGGTGTGGCTCCCCAAAAAAACCAAAACCAAAAACAACAAACAAACAAAAAAATCCACACCTAATTAGACATACAGAATCAAGTTTTTAGAGGTAAAATCTTCATAAAAGAAGTGCCATTTGGTAGAGCTGGAGTGATTTGCCTTGCACATGGCTGACCGGAGTTCAGACCCAAGCATCCTATATGGTCCCCAGAGCCTGCCAAGGAGCCTGCCAGGAGTAGCCCCCTGAGCATTGCTGGGTATTATCCCAAAGCAAAGCAAAACAACAACAAAAAGTAAATGCTATTTGAATGGATCTTGAAAATAACAGATGTTGGTTAGATGGAAATCCAGAATATTCACTGAGTACCTGATGAAAGAGCCAGCTAAATGGACTAACGAAATGGTCAGTTTCATAAAGGGATTAGTATAGGGATAGTGTCTGGAAAGAAGATAGAAAGGTAAATGGAGTCAAAGAAAAATCTCACAGATCCTGCTATGGGCACTGGGCTTTATAGATAAAGAGGATTTATTAAAGCACTCTAAACAAAGAGGGGGAATATTAGGGTTTGGACTTTAGGAACACATTCTGGCAGCAGTATGAAGGCTGAGTGATAGTAAGGAGGGATTGGAAGCCAAGACAGGAAGGGTCTTCCCCACAGGAGGATTCTTTGAATAGTCTAGGTGAGAAATGATCAAATCTTAATGATTGAATAAGAGACATCAGAATGGCTTCAAGGAAGAATGGAAAGATTGAATCAACAAGACTTGATAAGTGATTGATGGAAGTTGATGTGAAAAAGGAAGAATGACTGAGAAAATAATAGTCTGTGTAAAGGGAGGAAATAAGGGAGGAAAGACAAGGACAAGTGATGTTTAAAATGCCTACGTGACACTTAGGTAAGCCCCAGCAGCTGTTAGCAATATCCTTTTAGAAAAAAGAGGGTTTGAGATTCACTAGGAGATGGGTTGGTGCTGAAGGAATATAATTAAATAGCACAGACCAAATCACAAAAAGGAAGAGCTTTTGACAATGGAGATTTGCTTGATAATACCCATCATCACTGGCATAAAGTTTTATATGAAGCAGATAGTATATACTTACCAATGTTCACATACACAAGTCTTTGTCACTATGTTTCACAATTTAAATGGAAATTGCTAGAAATAGCTAAATGGTCGGTGTCCTCAAATTTGCACCCACCGCCATTTTAAAGATTTATTTTAGGGTCAAACTAGTAATAAAATTAATGTTACTAGTATACTTAATATTCAAAAACATAACAGTCTGTCCCTAAATTCCTTTTCAAATTACATGATGGTTTTAAAGCCAATATAACTTTTATATTTCTTTTTATGAAGGCAATGCCCAGGGTTATTTCTGCCTCTGCACTCAGAAATTACCCCTGACAACAGAAAAGCATTCATCCCAAATGACGTATGCATAGTTTTCACTGCAGAACTCAGTACAATAGCTAAAACTAGGAATCAACCTAGATGTCCAACAACAAATGAGTGGAACAGGAAGATGTGGATGTGGAATATATATATATGTATATATATCACAATGTAATATATCCCAAATATACAATGGAATACTACATATCTGTAAGGATTTATGCAATTTGCTGCAACATGGAAAAAACTGGAAGATATTATGTTAAATAAAGTAAGCCAGAAGGAGGATAAATACAGAATGTTATCACTTATATGTGGTATTTAGAATAACTGCATGAATAAATGCAATGGCTTAAATGGGAGTTTTTTCAAACACTCTTGACTACAGAGTATAGCAAGGAGAAGAAAAGAAATTGAGTGGAGGAGGAGAAAAACAAATATAAAAAGATAGGGGCCAAGAGCCAAGTGGTCTCAAGGTGCTTTAGTGGTTTTAAAAAAAGAACTAAAACCAAACCAAAACAAAAATAAATAAAAGATTGGATCAATAGTACAATAGGTAGGGCATTTGCCTTGCACACAGCCAACTAGGATTCAATCCCCAGCATCCCATATTGTCCCCCAAGCACCTCCAGGAGTTATTTCTGAGCACAGAGCCAGGAGTAACCCCCAATCAAAAATAATTGGTGTAGTCCCCAATGAAAAATAATTGGTATAGCCCCAATCAAAATAATTAAAAAAATTTTAAAAGAACAGAACAAAATATCCAAGACAATGGCAACCACAATGAAATCAAAAGACCCAAACTTTAATAATCTAAACTTAAAATGGGTCTGTTATACGGGCAGGCTGGGAGGCAGGAGGATGGTGGTGGAATAGGATGCACTCAGGGAACATTGGTGGGAGAAGGTCAACACTGGTGGTGGGATTGGCCCTGAATCATTATATGTCTGAAACCCAACTATGAAGGCCTTCGTAAATCACAACGGTTTCAATAAAATTAAATTTAAAAAAGAAAGAAAGAAATCATCCCTGGCAGGCTCAGGTGACCATATGGGGTGCTGGGGATTGAACCCAGATCAGGCACTGTACTTATTGCTCTAGCCCAACTTTTATATTTCTTTGTACATGACCTGGAAGATCAACACTTTTATATATATATATAATAGATTGACACCATAAAATGAAGAAATAGAGGAAATTCATCTTATTAGAACAGGGAGTTCAGTTGCTGTTTCCAGAACACAGAAATTGATTTGGGGAGGGGCTTGTTTGTTTGTTCTTGAACTACATCTGCGTTAGCTCAAAATGCTCGGGGCTGGGGCCGGAGGTAAGACGTTTACCTTGCATGCAGAAGGTCAGTAGTTCAAATCCCAGCATCCCATATGGTCCCCTGAGCCAGCCAGGAGCAATTTCTGAGCATAGAGCCAGGAGTAACCCCTGAGCACTGCCAGGTGTGACCCAAAAACCAAAAACCAAAAACCAAAAAAAAAAAAAAAAAAAAGCTCGGGGCTCTGTACTCAGGAATTACTCCTGATGGTGTTTGTGAGACCACATGGGATGCCAGGGATGGAATCTAAGATTGCAGCCACAGTAAGACAAGCATCCTACATGCTGTCCTATTTCTCTGGCTCCTGGAACACAGAATTTAAACTCAATGTGTTTAGACAAAATGACCTTTAGAAGTCATTTTAGGAACTAAGCAATATCTTTCTCAAATGTCATACAATGACATAATTCTTTTGCATTTCCCCATTTGTTCAACAAGCCCTGTCTGTGTATTACAAATGTTCTCATATTGTCCTGGGGCAAAAACATCATTCATCCCTCAAAGAACTCACAGACCAGTGGGGGACAGAGATAAGAGAATGCAATTAAAATATGTAGTGCTGTGTTATTATGGTTTGCATTGTGTACAGTTGAAGATGGAGGAGGAAATGGATGAGAGGCACAGTGAAGAATTTGAGACAGTGCCTGAGTCAGGTAATACAGGATTAAGAGGATACTAGATTAAAGGGAGAATTATGGTAAAGGCCAAAAATTTATTCACACACACAGTGGGGGTATGGTAAAAATTGAGCTGTAGGAAAAAGATAGAGACTTCATCAGGCCCTTCTCTGGAATCTGACTTGAACCTCGAAATCACTGTAAAAAAAAAAAGATTGTTTGGGGGAAGGTGGTGGGATTGGGCCATACCTAGCATGCTTTAAGGATACTTCCAGCTGTTCTCAAGGAATTATGTAGTGCTAGAGACTGAAATATAATGGGTTACTTACAAGGCCACCTCCTTAACCCCTATTCTATCTTAAAAACTCCTTTTTTCCTTTTAATTTTCTTTTCTTTTTAAGTAATTGCTTTATTTAAGCATTGTGAATACAACATTGTTCATGTTTTTAAGCTACATCTGGGTTAAGTTTCAGTTATAGAATGTACACCATCCTTCACCAGTGCACATTTCCTAACAAAAATGTCCCTAGTTTCCCTCCCCCTCCCCTTACCTGCCTCTGGGGCAGGCATTTTTCCTCTCTCTCTCTCTCTCCATCTCTCTCTCTCTCTCCTGTTTTTTTGTTTTTGTTTTGTTTTTGGGTCACACCCCATGGCACTCAAGAATTACTCCTGACTCTATGCTCAGAAATTGCTCCTGGCAGGCTCAGGGGACCATATGGGATGCTGGGATTCAAACCACTGTCCTTCTGTGTGCAAGGCAAATGCCTTGCCTCCATGCTATCTCTCCAGTTTCTCTACTTTTTGATGCTGGTTTGCACTATTACTAATTGCACTATTATTAATATCATGCATATCACTTTATCCCTTTCAGAACCCAGAAAATCTTATAAAGGATCTTAAGTAAATTATTTTACATCACTTTCCTAGTTTCCAGTTTTCTCCATCTCTCTTCTTCTCCCTGCAATCCCCATCACTATGACTATAACTCTCCTTTTTTTCTATGAGTAAATTTTGGAAATTGTGGCTGATTTGGTCAAGAGATTTATCTGTGGTTGTTCATGCCTCAACTGGGGAAAATAAAGGGCAGGAATTGTAGATACCTAAAGCTAACATATTAAAAATGTATTTATTTTTGCTTTTAGGGTCACACCTGCCAATGCTTTTGGATCTGCACTTGGTCTTGTGCAAGGCAAATGCCCTATCCACTGTACTTTTGCTCCAGCCCCAAGACCTAACATGTTTTGTTTTGTTAGAGGGTGCCATACTTAGCAGTGAAATAACTATTTCTGACACAATGCCTGGAAATCCATGGGGTGCTGGGATTGAACCTGAGCCTTCTAAATGCAAAGATGTGCTCAGTCCATTGAGTTATCTTCCCAGGATATCTGACTGACTTTTAATGGTAGCAAGATGAAAGAGGATCCTAGAAATCATATCTGTGCCAACCTTGTTGGCCAGCAAGAGTCAACTTCCTAGTGCAGTCAGGGATTGAGGATGTTTCCCCTAGCTCATGCTGAGGGAAGAATAGGTTCCAGGTAGATGACCAGAGATAGTTTATTCCCTTCCAACAATGCTTCTATAGGACCAAAAGAGGAACTGGGATATCTGAAGGGTAACAGGACATATCTTGGTGGGGGGTAGGTGAGATGCTGGGGAGAAGCTAAACATGAACAATGGGACAAGGAGTACCCCTGGTGCAACCATGTTGATAGGCATTATCTCCTTTAACCAGAGCTCTCTGTGAGGAAGGAGTGATGACCCAAGGTCAAGTCCAGTTAGGAATCACTAATCATGGGAGGATGGTGCTCCTCCTCTTTGTATTGTCCTTCCCCATCTTTAGTGCAGTGGTGTCTTTGAAGCTTTTAGCTCCAAGAAGAATTCCTGGAACAATTGTTCTATAGGGTCCCCTGGAACAAATAGCTCTACAGGGGTTCTGTCTGCCAGGCAGTTCAGGAACATCACAGAGGGCATCCAACACTTAGAGACTGCTGCTGCTCAAACCAGAAGATACCTGTATTTATTGCTGTTGTTGTTGTTGGGCTACAGCAACGGTGCTTGATAGTTACTTCCAGCTCAGTGTTTAGGAGTCACTTTTGTTTGTCAGTTCTTTATAGGGACATGAGATGCCTGGAATCAATCCTGGGCAACCTATATGTAATGCATGTGTTTCAGATTCCTGGCTCTGTGCTTAGGAGTCATTCCTGGTGGTGCCAGTGGGACCATATGCATTGCTGGGGGGTTAAACCCAGGGTCAGCTGTATACAAGTCAATCACCTGTTCTCTCTCTCTCTCTCTCTCTCTCTCTCTCTCTCTCTCTTTCTCTCTCTCTCTTTCTCTCTCTCTTTCTCTCTCTCTCTCTCTCTCTCTCTCTCTCTCTCACACACACACACACCCTGTTAACAAGGGGGCTGTTATTTCTAAATGTAGACAGAAATCTTAAGTGGAGAGGTCTTTCTTTTTTGGGTGCAGGGCACACCTAATGATGATCAAAGATTACTTCTGGCTCTGCACACAGTGCTTGGCAGAAAATTAAATTGGGTTGGCCCCATGCAAGAAAAGCACCCTACAGGCTGTACTGTCTCCCCAACCTCTAAATCTCTAAATGTCTAACTCTTGCTTCTTAAAATGAGGTCCCCAGCCCAGCAGAATCAGCATTAATCAGAAATCTGGTAAAATGAATAGAATCTACTGACTCAGAAACTGTATTAATAAGATGCCTGGACGATTTCATGCATATTCAAGTTTGTAAAGCACTCAACTACAAGATAGAGACTACATGGCTGGTAAACCTTATGCCAGTGTGTTCCAATCCATGTTGTTTTGCCTGGCTGATTGGTCTGTAATTAGTTTGTCAACCTCTATGATTATGAATTTATGTCCCAAAGTAAACTCAATCAGAGGTTAAACCACATGTAATTTACAGATCATTTCCAAGAAATCTCCATGGAGCCAATGTGTTGAGAGAAATTTAAATAGAGGGCTTATTTTCTGGCTCATGGTAAGATCCCGTTTTGTTTCTTCTTATGGAAAAATATGCATAAAAATTTACCAATGTAACTATTTTTAGTGCATAGTTCAGTAGTAATAAGTACAATGTTGTGCAACCATGTATAACTTTCCTCTCTAGAACTTTTCATCTTTCTTGCCTATTTTTTTTTTTTTTGGTTTGTTTGCTTTTTAGGTCACACCTGGCGATACTCAAGACTTTGTCCTGATTCTGTGCTCAGGTATTATTCCTGGCAAGATTCAGGGAACTATATCTGGTGCTGGAGGTTGAACCCAGGTCAGCATGTGCAAGATAATTGCCCTACTTAGTATACTATTACTCTGGCCCCAGAATTATTTCATCCTCCTAAACTGAAACTCTGCATCCATCAAACCCCTCAAACATTTCTCCCTTCTGTCTGTAGTCTGTAATGTTAACCTCTCAAGTAACCCTAAATACTTCATCGAAGTGAAATCATACAGTATTTGTCCATTTCACTTAGTATGATGTCTTTAAGTTTCATCTGTGTTGTAGCTTATGTCAGAATTTCCTTTTTATGTAAGATTGAATAATAATCCATTGTGTGCATAGATACCAATCGTGTTTATGAATATTATGTGTTAACATTATGTGTTATGAGCATTATGTGTTAACAAACACTTGGGTTTCTTCCATATTTTACCTATTGTGTGTAACACTGCTATGAATAAGGATGTAGAAAGATTTGTTCTTGTAATGTTCATGCCAGACCTGCCCCTCTCCTCTCCCAGCTTTTCTGCATTCTTTCCGAGAGGCATGCTACAGTAAACATAACATTCACAGTTAATGGATAACCTCAAAGAAATCTCTCTAATATATCAAGTCTCTCGTTGATTCCCCATTAAGAAAAGGCAATTTGCAATTGTTGGAGCAAAATGTCTGTTCTACTTAGTGTCTTTCTTCAGGAGCAATGATCTCCTGAATACAAACCCAGAGCTAGAGCCAAGACATTAATTTTGTGAAGCTCAAGTATTGATTTGGTAATGCTGTGCTCTTCCCCTGATGCTATTTCTATCAACCCAAATTATCTCTGTGAATATAAGAACAATTTTTCTGGCTGTGCTGGACAGTTGGCGACAAGCTTCTCATTGATAGGCTGTAATAGAGAAGAGCAAGCAACCTCTTGTGGGCAATCACAGCCCTCTGTGCCAGAATGTTGCTGGGCAAAGGAACCAGCAGCAAAGGGACCAACAAGCATCCCAACAGACTCAGGGCACCATCCTGATTTCAGTGATATACAAGAGGGCTCAGATAAGGAGAAGATATGCTGGTTTATGGCTTAGAACTAGTCTAAAGAATTAGAAGTACAGTCTATCCCCTAACGGTCATATTTCTCTTCTGAAGTTTAAGTTGTGCTACTTCAGAAATGCTCTTTCTGCTCTTTCCTTTTGACATCAGTAGAATTGCTCTTCCATTCATTTTATCCCTACTCCTTGGACAACACTTAGGGGTTATCCAATCTGCTTAAGGGGAGAGGGTTATTGAGCTCACAGACTCATTTGTAAACAGTGAAACTCTGAATTTAATTTTGTGTACAATCACTTTTACCTTTGCAAGTGAAAAACCTAACGGTAAGGACAGGAGGTCAACCAACTTCCCCCACTTTCTTTTTCTAGTTAATTCCCGGTTCTCAAGAATGATTAACCTTTATCTAGAAACCGAAAACACTTATGGGTTTTTTTGTTTATGAGATCTAAGAACTTTATAGTTTGCACACACAAGGAATTTCCTCTTACCCAATTGTAAGTAGAAGTGCTAAAAATCATAGCAAACTGCACAGGAAAGGAAAGGGTGAGGACCTGCATGTTTGAATCCAAAGGAAAAAATGTTAAGATGGTGAGGACATTTGAAGAATTCTTGTCATAGCCACACATTAAGCTAAATGCGGTAACAAGTGGGACTGGGGAGATAACTCATGGGGTAAAATATCTCCTGCTACCCAGCAGGAGGCCCTAAACTTGATCCTAAGGATCACACACCCACCGCACCACACCTCCTCCCAGCTCACCCAATATCACAAAACATTTAAAAGATGAAATAAAATAACAAACCAGATAACATGAGATGAGGCTAAATGCTTGTACAGTTATAGCAACATGTTAAGTACTGGAGGGACTTAATGAAAATTTAGAAACACATATAAGGTAAAGTATCTGAAAGCTACTGCCTAGAGTCTCCCTGGTTTGTCCTAATCTGTCCACTTAAAATACCCTTCCCTATCCTTTTCCTTATCAAAATCTCACTATCCATGGGAAAATTGCCCAGTGTGACCCCTCTTTTTTTTTCACCTTCCCACCAGACCCCTCTTAATAGTAATCATATTCCCCTTTTTTTTCCTTAGATCCAAAAATGACTACACTCAGTGGTATTCAGAGATTATTCCTAGTTCTGTGCCCAGGTGTGATTCCTGGTGGTTTTGAGAGAACTATATGAGGTACCAAGAATCAAACTAGGGGGGCCGGGAAGGTGGCGCTAGAGGTAAGGTGTCTGCCTTACAAGCGCTAGCGTAGGATGGACCGCGGTTCGATCCCCCGGCGTCCCATATGGTCTCCCCAAACCAGGGGCGATTTCTGAGCTCATAGCCAGGAGTAACCCCTGAGCGTCAAACGGGTGTGGCCCAAAAACCAAAAAAAAAAAAAAAAAAAGAATCAAACTAGGATTTGCTACATGAAACAGCAGTACCTTACCCCCTTTACTATCTCTCTAGCTATGGACCCTTCCTTTCAAAATAAACATGTTCCTTATGCCCAAGAGTATTCCCTGTGACATCAATGATACTTTTTGTTTGGTTGTTTTGGGGCCATACCTGCATCCAGGTATGTATCCAGTAAACCCTGCATCCAGAGTTTACTTGTGACTCAGCACTCAGAAATTACTCCTCTTGGTATTCAGGGTATGAGATAGTATGCTGGGGATTGAACCTGAATCAGATGCATGCAGGGCTGGTGGTCTCCCGTAGTGCTATCTCTCCAGTACCCAGTGACACTTACGTATGTGTGTGCATGTACACAACTGTTGTGTGAAACAAGATAGTTTTTATTGAAACCTATTTATAAAGATATGTAAAAATAATAGGGAGAAAGAAATACATGTTCGAGAAAGAACACAATCTTCTCTAGAGTGGAATAAGCAAGCAAAAAAAAAAAAATAAAGAGACAAGCAAGCAAGATATGTGTGCAAGGGAGAACATGTGCAAATCCCTAATGACTTTTAAAAAAATAAAGCTTCAGAAGGAGCTTTAATATAGTCTTCTAAATGTTTTTTTCTGGATTTTGCATATATAAAAGTTAACTGGGCATTGTCACAAGAAAGCTTTGCACTGTTGATGATCTCATAATTTCATGATCCCAATGTCACTTCTTTATGGTTTTTTCATGACATGCTAAATGCTTGTATACCAATTCTTAAGCTCCTTGTGGTAGGAACTGTTTGGGGGTTCTAGAGATGGTCTAGACAATCTAGAGATTGTCTGCTGTTGGTCTCTCACTTTTTTCCAGGGTATCCTAAAGCAGTGCTTCTGAAACTTGAATGTGCATGAGAGTAAATAGAGAAGGAATCTGGTCCATGAGCAAAAACAGGATATATGGTCAAAATGCAGATGGGCTCACTCTGTTATTTCTAGTTTATTTGGTTTTGGTTTGGGGTCACACCCAGTGTTGCTCAGAATTTACTCATGGTTCTGTGCTCAGGGGACCCACTTATGTGGGTCTTGAGGGTGCAAATAGAAAAATGCTGAAAATTGAACCTGGGGGTTGGCTGGACCTAAAGTAAGCATCTTGCCCTCTGTACTATTGCTTTGGCCTCTTTGTTTTTTTTTTTTTTTTTTTTTTTTTTTGTTTTTGGGCCACACCCGGTAATGCACAGGGGTTACTCCTGGCTATGTGCTCAGAAGTTGCTCCTGGCTTGGGGGACCATATGGGACACCGGGGGATCGAACCGCGGTCCGTCCAAGGCTAGCGCAGGCAAGGCAGGCACCTTACCTTTAGCGCCACCGCCCGGCCCCTGCTTTGGCCTCTTGTTTTATTATTTCTACCCAGCTCCCAGGTGCTGCAGGTTGAAAAATCATCTTTTGAATAGTAAGGCCCCCAGACAACCATATTGTGTTTTAACATAAACAAGTAAGACTTTATTGATCTGTTTGTTTGCAGTCTCAAGATTGACTAGGGCCTCATATGTGTAAGGCAAGTGCTCCACTGCTGAGCTGAGCTAACATCACCGTGCTTAACAAATAAGACTTTATATTAGCATCTGTTCCTAGGAAAAGTTTTCTTCTGAGGGATAGAGCAATAGCTCAATGAACTGGATTGCAGGCTTTGCATACTGGGGGAACAAGTTTGATCCCTGACACCACCTGGTCTCCTGAGCTGGGAGTGACCTTTGAGCACAAGTCCAGAGCAGTGCCAGGGCACCACCAGGTGTGGTCCCAAAATAGACAAAAAAAAAAAAAAAGGTAATTCTTCCTTTGATTTTTATTCTGCCGAATTGCCGATTTTGTTGTAGAACGGCTATTTAAGTTCTAGTAATAAAATTGCTTTTACTAATATAATTTGAGACAAGAAAGTTAATTGGGCAGCCTGTCATGTTGGCCTCTCTTGGATAAGAATCACATTTAGACTAGCTGGTCTCCTAAAAGCTGGTACCACACCAGCCTGCCTACGGTGTTGTGAGTTGTAACTGCCTTTCTGGATCATCTGACTTTTGCTTTCTCGTATCCAGTAAGTCAGTTTCCTGTGTAAAGTCCCTTTATGTTGGAGACAAAGAGCCGCCACTGAGTTTCACCTTCAGAACAAGGAAACTGAGTCTTTAAACCATTCTCGGCTGCCTTCCATGAACACTTATCAACTAAACAGACCAGAAGGATAAGCTGGCACTAGTGAGACAGCATTGAGCCAAAAGGAGGGCCAGTCAGAGTCTTAGGATCTGGGTTTCTGTGTCTGTGAAATCAAGGTGCTGGGACTGTAGATTCCTATCAGTCTTAACAGTCTGTCAACAGATCACGGAGCTGCCCTGGAGAGGGTGAAAGAATCCCACGCCTAGACCACACAGCAACCCAAATGCTGACAGAGAATTGTGTTCTTCCTTTCTAGCCAATTGGGTGCCTCATCACCAACCTCTTTGAGAAAGAATTGAGGGGCTGGAGAGATAGCATGGAGGTAAGGCGTTTGCCTTTCATGCAGAAGGTCATCGGTTCGAATCCCAGCGTCCCATATGGTCCCCTGTGCCTGCCAGGAGCAATTTCTGAGCATGGAGCCAGGAATAACCCCTGAGCACTGCCGTGTGTGACCCAAAAACCACAAAAAAAAAAAAAAAAAAAAGAACTGAAAACATATGCTCTGTGCTGCCACCTAATGGTGCCTATTTTTTGCAGGTACCTGTGAGTTCTGTAGGTATTGGTGAATCTTTGGGCCCTACTATATATATTATATATATGATATACATATATATGATATACTTGTATATACACACACATATATATATATATGAAAGCCACTAGGTAAAGGAGCTAAATAAATAGAAGAGAATAAATATTGGGCATTTCCAGGGTGAGCATGTAAGAACTTTAAGGGCTTTAATATATATTTTGTCACTTCCTCTTCATTGTTATTTCCTATCTGTTTCCCTAGAGTGATCCACAGTAAAATTCTAAAAATAAAAAGGGCCAAGGTATTTGTTTTTTTTGAGGACAGCAGGGAACAGGGAAGACAGCACTGTGGAGTTTGAAGCAAACAACTCCAGGAGATGGAGTGGGCGTAGGGATCTAAATGGCTGAAAGGAAAGCAGGCTTATTTGGAGAGGAAGAGGGGGAGGGAGAATAAAGGTACTTTTTCTTTGGAATGAAGATACAGTCTTTATAGCATTGTCATTCTTTCCTGTTTTGTCTTCAGATGTACCATTTTGTTTTGAAGCCAGTAAAATGAAGCAAATAGAGGCCAAAGCGATGGTACAGCAAGTAGGGCATTTGCCTTGCACCCTGGTTTGATCCCTGCCATTCATATGGTATCCTAAGCCTGCCAGGAACGATTTCTGAGCACAGAGCCAGGAGTAACCCCTGAGCACCACCGGGTGTGGCCCCAAAAAACAAAAGAAATAAACACGAAGCAAATATACTGTTATCAATTAGTGCTGTTATTGTTCAGGAGCCTTTGTCTAAAGTAAGGATCCTAAACATACGTGTAAGGCAGGCCCAGCCAGATAAATTAACTGAGGCCAGGGTGGGGGCTCTTAGAAACATGTTTAAAGCAAGCTTACACACCCTTACCAGAGGTTAGAGTATTGGCATGGCAAAAACCGAAGCTCACTGATACATCTCAAAAGGTCACAGCCCCATTGCCTTCATTTAGAGCCCTTGCCAATCTGTCCACAATCCCCTGGTCTTTCAGGTTTCTTAGACATGCTAAAAATCTAAATTATTATGTGAATTCTTATTTTTAAATGTTGGCGGCTAATGTTTAACACAAACAATAGCACCACTGTGTGGGCCAAATAAAACATGTAAATGAGACATATTTTGTCCAAAGACCAACTCTTTGAAAGCCTGGATCTAGAGAAATTTGCATTCTGGAATCTCAAAGGCTAATCTGATTCTTGCGAGGCATCATATTTTCTATCACCAACAACAAACTGCAGTCTAACAAATAAATACCAGATAAACTGGAAAGTATAAAATTGCCTTGTCTTTAGATTTATTCATTTGTCCTAGCCAGTAGGAAAGCCTTGGATGTATTAAATAATTCAAAGTGCGCTTATAGGATACCTCCTGCCTACCAATGCTAGTTATGAGAAATAAAATCTTTTCCAAAGAACTAGGCAGTAAATATTTTTAGGATGTGGAGGTCATGCAATCTTTGTTACAAGTATTCTGCTTTCCATTGCTGCTGTCAAACAACCTTAAAATATACATGAACAAATATGCTATGGGTGTGTTCTAATAAAAGTTTATTTACAACAGTCAGGTTTGCAACTGACTCATGAGCCATAGTTTGTCAGTTTATGATTTAGAAAACCTAAGCAAACTTGCAGCCTAATGTAACAATTTTCTTTAAGAAAAACTTATGTTTTCCTTAAAGAATTAGATATCAGTATGTTTCTCTTCACTGCCTCATCCTTTCCCCTTCTCTTCTGTTGTGGAGGTAATTCATATCCTGGGGTTGTACAGTGGAGTGGGGATTAGATCTGAAGTGCTGCTGGAATTATACTGCATCATATGGAATAGTGTCAGGGATCAGACTTACAGCCTCTCAGAGCTAGGTTCAACCACTGAACTATTTCCTGGGACCTATGTATGACTTATATGTTTTTTCGCATAGAACATCTAAAGCATTTTGTTCATTCAATACATTTAAATTATAAATTATATAGCAAAAATCACAGTTGTTTTCTTTTTCCTTTTATATGTTTTTATTTTATTTATTTATTTTTGGGTTTTGGGCCATACCCAGTGACGGCGCTCAAAAATCACTCCTGGCAGGTTAGGTGACCATATGAGATGTTAGGGATCAAACCCAGTCAGCCTTGTGCAAGACAAATGCACTAACCACTGTGCTATTGCTCTGGCTTCATGTGTTTTTTTTAATTCAGGCACCACGTTAGTAAGAAAATTTAAGGTGGGGCCGGAGAGATAGCATGGAGGCAAGGCGTTTGCCTTGAAAGCAGAAGGACGGTGGTTCGAATCCTGGCATCCCATATGGTCCCCCGAGCCTGCCAGGAGTGATTTCTGAGTATAGAGCCAGAAGTAACCCCTGTGCACTGCCAGGTGTGACCCAAAAACAAACAAACAAACAAATTTAAGGTGTATGATGTTCCAACTCAGAACCCACCACTAATGTCAGCAACTCTCTACCAGTTTTTTCTCATCTCCTCCTCCACCCCATGATATTTTTTTAAAATAATTTTTATTGTGACCAAAGTGAATTACAAATCTTTCAGAGTAACAGTACTATTTAAGGTACATGGTGACAATAAATCAGGACCATTCCCACCACCAGTGTTGTCCTCCCTCCACCCCTATTCCCAGTATGCATCCCATATCTCCCTCTCTTGCTCCCTCACCCCACCCCCGATCTGCTAGTGTTAACTGCTCCTCTCTGTATATAGCTTGTTGTAGATTGGGTATCGATTCTGTTGACATTGACTATGGGTTTGGTGTTTGAGTCTGATCATTTTTGATTTCCTCTCAATGTTCATACCACTGTTTGGTCTTGGTACCCCATGATATTTTTTAAAATAATTTTTATTAAGACCAATGTAAATGACAAGTCTTTTATAGTTGTATTTAAGGTACATAGTAACAGTGAATTAGGACCATTCCCACCACCAGTGTTGACCTCCCTCTGCCATAGTTCCCAGCATGCCTCCCATACTTTTACCCTTAGCCCCCTGGACTGCTAATGTAACAGGTTCCATTTGTGTCTAGCTTATTATGGTTTAGGTCTCTTAATTCTATTGTCATTGACTTTGATTTGGGTATTTAGGTTTGACCATTTTTTATTTCCACTCAATGCTCTTGAGACTGCTTGGCCCCTGTGTTCCATCATTTTTTTTTACCCTTAGTTTGTAGGAAGACATAGAAATATAAAGCAGAACAAGATAATTTCTTTTTTCTTTCTTTCTTTTTTTTTTTAATCTTAGTTGAACTGTTTCAACATTTTTATTTTTTTATTTCTTTTTGTAAACACCATGATTACAAACATGATTGTAGTTTGGTTTCAGTCATACAAAAAACACCCCCTTCACCAAGGCAATATTCCCACCACCAATGCCTCCTATCTCCCTCCTCCTCCACCCCAGCTGTATTTGAGACAGGAATTTTACTTCTCCTACTCATTAAAATTGTCATGGTAATTGTTAGTGTAGTTATTATTTTTTTTTTGGTGTAGTTACTTTTCTAACTGCATTCACCACTTACTACTCTTTATGGTAAGCTTCATATCGTGAGCTCTTCCTTCCGTCCCTTATCTCTGGGGATTATAACAATAATGTCTTTTATCTTTCTTAAAAGACCAGTGAGATTATTCTGTGTCTCTCTCTTTTCCTCTGGCTTATTTCACTCAGTATAACGGTTTCCATATACATCCATGTATAGGAAAATCTCATGACTTCATCTCTCCTAATGGCTGCATAATATTCCATTGTGTATATGTAGCACAGTTTCTTTAGCCATTCATCTGTTGAAGGGTATCTCGATTGTGTCTAGAGTCTGGTTATTATAAATAGCGCTCCAATGAATATAGGTGTGAGGAAGAGATTTTTTATTGCATTTTTGTGTTCCTAGGGTATATCTCTAGGAGTGGTATAGCTGGATCATATGGGAGCTCCATTTCCAGTTTTTTGAGGAATCTCCATATTGTTTTCCATAAAGGCCGTACTAGACGGCAATGAATGAGGGTTCCTTTCTCCCCACATCCCTGCCAGCACTGATTGTTCTTGTCCTGTGTGACAGAACAAGATAATTTCTAAGACTCCATAAGACCTAACAAATAAATCCTAGACCCTAGCTACTCAGTAGCCTTCTTTTGATCATGAGGACTGAAGTGACAGGATAAGGAAGGTAGAGTGAAAAGGAAATAAAAGCTTTATATCATTGATAGCTTCATCAGACCCGAACTTTATAGCTTTCTTATTCCATGAGGAAAAGATAATCTTCAAGGGGGTAAATCCATAATTATTGGGGATTTTTTTTGTTTTGTTTGTTTTTGGGTCACTCCTGCTGATGTTCAGGGTTACTCCTGGCTCTGCACTCAGGAATTACTCCTGTCAATGGTTGGGGAAACATGTGGGATGCTGGAGATCGAACCTGGGTTGGCTGCATGTAAGGCAAATGCCCTCCCTACCCATTGGATTATTGCTCTGGCCCTGTTATTGATTTTCTATTTTTTTTTACCAGATTTGGTCTATTTAGTCTCCATTTATTCTCACATTCGATCAGCATTGCTCAGGAAATGCAATTTTCAGCATCCAGAGCAGTTATTTAATTCTCAATTTTTTCTTGTGGCACTTCTTAGAAAATAGGGTTAACAGTAGTTAAAATCTTGGGCTGGCAAGTACAGTGGATAGGTGCTTGCACGTGGCTGACCAAGGTTTGAGTGTTGGCATCACATATGGTCTGAGCATTGCCAGGAATGTTCCTTTACTGAAGAGTCAGCAGTAATTCCTGAGCACTGTAGGGTGTGATCCCCAGAAAGTCAGGAAAAAAAGAGAAAATATTAAAAACCTAATATTTTAAAATCTGTGAGGTTAGTTCAAAGGGGGCAATGTTCATGCTTTGCATGTTCAATTTCGGAATCTACAATGATCCCTGAGCACTGTTGGGATGTCCCTTGAGTGAACCTCGAGAAAAGCACTAGTGGCTCCTACTCACTGCAGGGTGTGACTCCAAAATAAGAGAGGAAAAAGGAGAGCCAGAGAGATTATACAAGCTTGAGGTGCAGGCAAGTCATGTGACTCAGTTTCAATCCCTGGTACTGCACAGCCCCATACACATAATTGGTGCAGCCCTGGAGATCTCCAAGCACTGCTGGGGTGATCTTGGTGGTCCTTGGTATCACAGAGTCAACTACCATTATATCTTTGGGCCTAACTTTAAACTTTCGGCTTCGTTGACCAAAAATCATGAGGAGTGGTCTTTGAGCCCCCTGAGTACTACTTAGGAAGCTTCCTAAAAGAAGATATTTAAGATTAGGTCACAAATTCAGATAAAGATCAGGGTCAGCTACATGCAAGGCAAGTACCTTAGCTCCTCTACTATACATCAAGCCTGCTCTTCACTTTGGGGCAGATGTGTGTGTGTGTGTGTATGTGTGTGTATGTGTGTGTATATGTGTGTGTGTGTGTGTTAGAGAATGTATTGGGCTGCACCCAGCAGTGCTTAGGAGTTACTTCAGGTTCTGTGCTCAAGAGCAGTGCTAACAGGACCATTTGTGGTTCTAGGAAATTAAAATAGGGTCGATGGATACAGGGCAAGAACTTTAACAACTACACTATCTTCCTAGCCCTGCTAGTCACTTCCCAAAATCTTATAAGAATCAAATTTCATTAAAAAAAAAAAAAGAATCAAATTTCAACATCTAAGTCAATTTTGGAGGGAAAATTTATGAAAAATTTTCTTCCAGAATAAAAGGAAATGATGTTCATTTCTTTAAACAACCAAAGCTAAAGTCTACCAAAACAACAACAAAAAGAAATTTAGAGGAAAAAGAACAAAAACCACACTTTAGGGGGTCAGTGGATTTATTTAACAGCCTTCTCTGTGCTGTCTAATCATCCAAACAACAACTTACCTTGTCAAAGAATACATTTCCATGTATTTTTGTTTGTTGTTTGTTAGTTTTGGGGAAACACCTGGTGGTACTCAGGGGTTACTCCTGGCTCTGCACTCAGAAATCTCTCCTGGCAGGCTCGGGGGACCATATGGGATGCTGGGAATCCCACATGGATGTGGAATCCAGGTCCATTCTAGGTCAGCCACATGCAAGGAAAACACCCTCCTACTATCCTAGTGCTCCAGCCCCATTTTTTTTAAATTAAAGATAATAATAGGACCAGAGAGATAGTACAGCAGGTAAGTCTTTTGCCTTAGGCACAGCAGACCTAAGTTCAATCCTCAGCATCATATACAGTCCCCCACGCACTACTGGGAGTGATCCCTGAGCACAGAACTAGGAATAATTCTGGAGTATAGGGGGTATGGCCTAAATCCCTGCCCTTCTCCCAATAATTAATTTTTAAAGAAACTGCAAAGAAAATCACAATTACCTGAGTCATTTCAATTGTCAGGTACAATGTATGAACATCAATTAGGAAGGCTATTTGTAGCACATGATTCAAATAAACTGGTGTTCAGTGTTTTTTTTCTTCTAAACAGTAAAAAATACTATACTTCCAAGAAAAAAGGGACACAGATGATTCCTTTGATAATTCTGCAGGATAGTACAGGCAACAGAGCATTTTTCACAGCATGGCAGGATTTCAGTCAAATTGACTCTTGCCCAGTGAAAATTACTTCCCTCCTTATTTCAGTGCTTTCATGGAGAAGCCAAGAATCAGTCTGGAATCTTCTGGATCCATGGCAAATGCAACAGCTGTCAGATCATTAGTCATATAGTCACACTTCCTCCCTTCTTTGGAGGACCTACTACACTGTGATCAGATCCTTTATGAGATCCTGAGAGTGGTTTCCTTTAAGATTGAAGGAAAGAAATAGACTGGAGGCAGAGAAAGAGAGATGTGAAATAATGGGAGACAGGTCAAGGAGAATCAGGTACATGGGTAGTACTAAGAAGGGACATAACTAAATATCCAAACAATAGAGTCAATAACACTGAAATCATGAGACCCAAAATTTAACAACCAAACTTAAAAAATTGCCTACTAAGATAGCAGGTTGAGAGGGGGAGGTATGGGATGGACTCTGGAAACATTGGTGGATGAAGGTTGACACTGATGGTGGGATTGGTGATGAAATATTGCATGTCTAAAAACTCAACTATGAATAATTTTGTAAATTGCAATGTTTTAAAGATTGAAAATATTGTCCAAAATGGGGCCAAAGCTATAGTATAGCAGGCAGGACATTTGCCTTTCTAGGAGACTGGTCCAGGTTCAGTGTTTGGCATCTTATATGGTCCATCGAGTTTCACCAGAAGCAATTTTTCTCTTTTTTTAAAATTTTGGGCCACACCTGGCAGCACTCAGGGGTTACTTCTGGCAAGCTTAGGGGACCATATGGGATGTCGGGATTGAACCTGGGTTGGCCGAATGAAGGTAAATGTACTACTTGCTGTGCTATCATTCCTAAAACACCCATGGGTACAGCCCCAAAACAAAAGTTTTAATGCCAAAAGCAGGTTTTTTTTTTGTTTTGTTTTGTTTTTGTTTTGGGGCCACACCCGTTGATGCTCAGGGATTACTCCTGGCTATGTGCTCGATCTGTCCTAGGCTAGCATTTGCAAGGCTGACGCCTTACCTCTAATGTCACCACTCCGGCCCCCAAAGGAGTTTTTTTTTAAAACTGTGAACACATTCAAGCAAACTAGCAATCCCCTGCTATTCTCTCCTCTCTTCTCACTACTTTCTTTTTTATTTTTTTATTTTTTATCTTCTTTTTTTTTCTCTTCTTTTTTTTTCTTTTTCTCTCTCTTTTCTACTCTTCTCTCTACTTTTTTCCTTTTCTCTTCTCCCTTTCTTTCTAAAGTATTTTCTCTTTTCTCCCTTCCTACCCCTTCCATATACCTTCCCCTTTTCCCCCATTGGAAATCCAACTATCCCTTCACCCCTCAATCCCATACAGACCTCCCGCCATATTAAAACTCTCCACCCTCAGTCCTTAATCTATTAGGCATCAAGATTGACCTCCTACCCCAACGATCCACTACCCAGTGCCCAGTCGAGAGGACACCCAGTCAAACCCACACCTCGTCTTCTGCAAGAAAAGGCAGCCAACTCCCCTGCGGATCCATGCTGCGCTGCCCTCCCCACCAACTCCCCCTAACGTGGACTGTTACCTGAAACCGGACTTAGGGCTAAAACTATCCTCAATGCAAGAACCCTTCCAGGACCTCCCTGCCGCAAATCTTTTGCCACTCTGAAGAAGATCTGGGGATGGGATGGAAAGACGCCTGGGGACCCACACACCACAAGAAAAACCCAAAAGACAATGGGAAAACCTGTATTTCCAACATAAGCATAAGAACTGTATCACACCACCTCTTTACCTGCTTTTCCCCAAATGTAAGATAGTCATATGCATCACTTTGGCCCTTTAAATACTTTGCTACCTCATTTAAAAAAAAAAAAATCTGGCCTACATATACATATGTAAGCACATACATTTTTGTTACCTATTTTTTTCCTATTTATTATTTTTTCATCTTTTTTTGGGTATGTAACCTGTTTCTGTTTTCCCCTTTTGACCACCCCCAAATGCAACAACAATATAAGGTAGCACCATTTCCCCCTGCAAAGGCACACTAAAATAAAGGGGAATTCTTACATATATAAATATATATATATTAAAAATAAGAGAGCTCTTATCTATTAGAGATAGGAACTCATAGTTGTTTACAATAGAGGGATATCTCCTACCTTGAAAATATGTCATGTGGAATTAACTTAGACCTCAGGTGTTTAGATACCATAATCCAGCCTTGAACCCTGGAATGGCACAGTTCTTCACAACTGCTACAGGAAACAAATCCCATCCGGGACACCCGCAATACTGCGAGGTCACCAACAAATGCCAACCCAAATATGACATCCTGACAACGAAGAAAATGGGAACAACTTGACCTAAGTGAAGGTTATCCTACCTTTCTAGCTAACCACAAGACAAAATCAGAAGACTTGTCACCCTTTGGAAGACCCAAAAACCAAGATTGCGAGTTACAGATGACTGCTGCTAGAACCATGACCAGACTGTATACAGCCTGGGACCAATAAAAAAGCCCTAACCTAGGGTTTGAACTACGATCTGCACAATGAACATGATCCCCAGTTTCAAAGGTCTGGCAGAGACCATTGTAACGGAATGGGGCTTCTGGAAGCACAAAGAAAGACACTGTCCTAGGTACCATCCTAGCTTCAGTGCAAAGACCAAGATCACCAACCACAGAAGATGAATTAAAATGACACTGATGGAACAGAACTCCTAGAACCACAAAGACTGACTTCATCATAACTCCCACCGCAGGATCTGTGCAGATACTGAGATCCCTAGACACAGAGGCCTGATAGTATCACCCAGGACAGAGCAGAGGTCTTACAAACACCACAAAAGCACCACCGGGAGAGTAAATGATCCTGAACAGAGTCTATAGTTGATCCCATGACAATACACTCCAAGGGCGGAGAAACCCCATATCTCTTAGGCCAAGTGAATTCCTTTTCGAATGACCCCAATATTTACTGTGCCTGCGCAGGAGGGAAAAAAAAAACACAAAAAGCACAAAACATTATTTATTTTTTTTATATATATATTATTTTATTTTCATCTATTATTATTATTTTTACTTACCTATCTATTTTTGGTCAATTTCTCTGTTTGGGTGTGATAATTGAAGTTGTCCCCAGTTATACTTATTCTTTCTCTTCCTTTCTGTTCTTCCTTTGTATGCTATGCCATGTTTCCTATATCAAGACCATGGCATTTTTTTGTTTGTTTGTTTGCTTGTTTTGCTGTGTTTTGTGTTTGTTTTTGTGGTTTTTTTTTTTTTTTTTTTGGTGCTTGTGTTTATTGTTGGAGTCCTCACGGGATATTTGACACTTCTTTTTTTCTTTTTGTACTGGGGGAATGTTTCACCTTTTTTCTCTCCTTCATTTCTCAAACCGATGTTGAGAGCCTCTGGAAGAATTCCGATTATTTTCGGCGTATTAGACTTTTACCCCAGTTTATTACTTTTCTCTCCTTCAAACAAAACCACGTAACTTGAACTAGCTAGTCCTGCCCCCCCAATTAGAGGGGGAAACAAGGGAGACACCAGGACCAAACAGGTGCAAGACTACTATGCAGTGGGCCAGATACAGAGGAGACCACATATCCTAGCTACCGTGGGGGTGAGGGAACAGGATATGGGTGGTAGGACAAAAAGGGAGGTGTAGGGAGGACAATTTGGTGATGGGAACCCCCCCTGATTTTATGTAAATATGTATCTAAAAATAAAAAAGAAAAAAAAAAACTAAGAAACCACTATTAAATGCAATATAGAATGTTTGATTAGATTCTGAGTTACTGTAAAAGATATTGTATTATTTTAAAGTTTTTCCTTTGGTCTCACAATTAGTGGCACTCAGGACTACTCCCAGCCTAGTGCTCTTTGTTTTCTCCTGAGAGTGCTCAGGGGACCAAGAGTGCTATGGATGAAATTGAGGCTCCCTCACGCAAAGTATGCACAGTAACCCTTTGCATTCTTTTTCACACACAGAGTATTTTCTTTATGTGTCCAGTGGGCAGGCAGTGTTTCTGTTGTCACAGATGACCAATTCCAGGAAGTTCATTTCACCTTACTTAATGAAGCTTGTTTTTAACATACCGATGGAAGCAACACAAATTAAGGACATATTTCTGGATCAGAGGAGGCAAAAGCTGTATCTCTGAGAAGATTTTCCCAGATAGGTCCAGTAGATGATTTTCCCAGATAGGTTTCTGATGACCTATCTTCCTTGGTTCAGATTGCCAAAGGAAGCTTAAAAAGACATTTAAAAGACAGCTGAAGGTGGTAGTGATTGTGCAAGATGCTGAGAAGGCTCTGGTGAAGACTCTTTTTTCCTTCCAAGAATCTGCACTGAATCAGCTTATGGAGAAACACATCATTTCCCCCATCTTTGGGGGATGAGTGTCATAGACCACAACAGCATTACGCCACCTTCTTGCCATCACTCAAATACCTCAGCTTTCACTCATAGAGCAGCAGTTACTTGACTGTGACAATGTTCATACCTTTTTCTTTGGTCATAGGAGCGTGGAGTTATCGTTTGCTGGTTTGGTGATGAACGAAGCTGACCAGGACTGGAGCATTTGTGGGCATATTTTCACTAGAAAGATGTTATGAAGGACTCAAGGGAGTTCAAAAGAAATTCCTGTTTCAGACACAGGTTGACATTTGCTCCAGTTCTCCAACTTTTGCTGGATGAGATGGAATCAGCCAGTAGAGTCACCCCAAATTGTTGAGTAATGCATGTTGAGCTTCCTTCACCTTTCTCTTGCAGACATCATTGTACATCATCTGGCTGGGCACCTACTACTTACTTGGTCATGTTCATCTTCATGACTTACAAATCATACCTTAAGCACCATTGGACAAGCAGATCCTAGCTTTGGCTAATTTTCTCTTTAGCTGGAAAGCAACCAGAACTTTGTCCTTAATAGTAACAAATTGGGGCCGGGAAGGTGGCACTAGAGGTAAGGTGTCTGCCTTGCAAGCGCTAGCCAAGGAAGGACTACGGTTCGATCCCCCCCAGAGTCCCATATGATCCCCCCAAGCCAGGGGCAATTTCTGAGCACTTAGCCAGGAGTAACCACTGAGCGTCAAACGGGTGTGGCCCAAAAACCAAAAAAAAAAAAATAGTAACAAATTTAGATGAGGAGCTCGCTTAGTGATCAGTAGCATATGCATGGGTGAGATCCAAAATCAACCACCGCAGAATATAACCATCTGTCTCATTGGTCCTATATTTCCATGAGTCACCCCACCATTGCCTCAGTTGACAAGCTACAGATATAGCCTTCTCATCAATGATTGCAGGAAGTAGCTTGAGACTGGAAGGCATGAAAAGACTTGCCTTATTAAAGGGGGTTCTAACACCTGCCCTTTGAGCTCTTTTTGTTAATTGGGGTCACATTCAACCCCAAGAATTACTCAGGAATTATTCCTAGCTCAAACAGGAATTACACCTGGTAGTACTCCAGGGACTATATAGGATAACTGCAGATTGAAACTGGGTTGGCCACATGCAAGTCAAGCCCATTGCCTGCTGTCCTATTTCTCTGACTTCCACCTTTGGTCTCTTTATCATCTCTCTCACACAGCTTTTTAGCAGAGATTGAACTGATGTCTCTGAATTAAAGTAGCACACTTCCCTTATTATGATTTACTAATAGACTGAATCCCATTATTCTTGAATGAAGCCACCATGAGTTGCTTCATTTTTCTTTATTGTTTTAATTAGATTTAAGCTATATGTTTTGTCTTATTAAATAGTATCATCTTTTGATTCCTTATTTATTCTGTTGTTATTTTTCCTATTGGACCTCATAAGCTTTGCTCAAAGGCCTGGGGACCCCATTAGTGATTCTCTGCTAGCAGTTCAGTGCAAGGATAAAGGATGTGGTGCTTCTTGGGCCCTACAGTGCTGGGGATATCAGGACAACCTATAAGTGCAAGGTACCTGCAGAACCACACTTAGAGGTGGTCAAGACCTCTAAGGCTGTACTCTGTGATGGTTTTCTTTGTGGGGAGGTTCACACTCAGTGGCCCTTGGGGGTTACTCCTAGTTCTGTGCTCAGAGATCACTCCTGGCAGGCTCAGGGAACTATATGAGATGCCGGGAATCCAACTGGGGTCCATCCTGTGTTGGCTGAGTGCAAGGCAAACTCTCTACTGCTGTGCTATCTCTCTGGCCCCCAGGAGTAATTCTTTAGATAGATAGATAGATAGATAGATAGATAGATAGATAGATAGATAGATATTTAAGATATATATATCTTTATTTAAACAACTTGATTACAAATATGATTGTAGTTGGGTTTCAGTCACGCAAAGAACACCACCCTTCACCAGTGCAACATTCCCATCACCAATGTTCCAGATCTCTCTCCTCCCCACTCTATCCCTGCCTGTCAGGAGTGATTCTTAAGTGTAAATTCTTGATTGCTCTGAGTGCAGAGCCAAGAGTAACCATTGAGCATCTCCAAGTGTCTCCTCAAAACCAAAACAAACAAAAGTACTGACACAGGTCTACAATATAGATGCACCTTAAAAACTATATTAGGTGAAAGAAGCCAGACACAAAAGCCACATGTTGTATGATTTCATTATATGAAACAGCTAGACTAGACATATCCATAGAGACAAAAAGCAGATTAGTGGTTACCAGGGCCTAGAGAGAGGGGGAGAGAGAAATGAGAAATTATTTCTAATGTGTATGAGATTTCTTTTGGGGGTGATGGAAATGTCCTAGAATTAGATAATAGTTGCACAAGTCTGAGTGTACCAAAAACCAACTAAGTGTATGTTTTTGTTTTTGTTTTTTGTTTTTTGTTTGTTTGTTTTTTTGTGGTTTTTGGATCACACCCACCAGAGCTCAGGGGATTTTCCTGGCTCCATGCTCAGAAATTGCCCCTGGCCAGCACGGGGGACCATATGGGACGCCGGGATTCGAACTGATGACCTTCTGCATGAAAGGTGAATGCCTTACCTCCATGCTATCTCTCCGGTCCCAAGTGTATGTTTTAATGACAGATTTCAGATAAAATGATTTATGTCTCAATAGAACTGTTATTTTGTAGCAGAGAATTACCATATAACTCAGCAATTCTTCTCCTATGTCTACATCTAAAAAAGGAATGAAGAAATAGTTTTTTCACACAGAAACTTGTACATGAATGTCCATAAGCAGTATTGTTCTCAATCGCTAAAAAGTAAAACAAAACTGATGAATGGCTAAAATGTCTATTCATCTAATTAAAAAGGTATGAAATCGAATAAAAAGGTATGAAATAATGATATATAGTGATATGTAATGTAATATATAATACATATAGATAATAATCACAGCTCTGGGAAGCATTGCTAGCTAAAAGCGTTCCATGCAGAAAACTACATATTGTAGTGTTCTATCTATATGAAACACAAAATAGGAATGACAGAAAGCAGAGTAGTACTTGCCTCAGGCTGTGAGAAAGGAAGGAAAGTGTTAGTGTTTAATGTCACTGTTAATGGGTATGGGATATCTTCCAGAGTGATGGAGATGCTCCAAAGAAGATTGTGGATGATAGCTTGCATTTCAAGCAATAAGGTAAAAAAAAAAAAAAACTAGGCTGGATAGCACAGTGGGAGGGAGTTTGCCTTACATGTGGCTCATGAAAGTTTGTCTCTGACACCATTTATGGTCCTTGTGCTTACTAGGTCACTAGGAATGACCCCTGTGTGGTAGAGAGTGAGATGAAGCCCTGACCTTGATTGGGTCTTGCTCAAAAATCAAAAAGAAAATTAAATTTAAAAGGAAGAAAATAAAAAATAAAGAAAAAACAAACAAACAAAAAATAGAACAACAAAGAAAAAAGAAAAAAGAAAACTACAGGGGACCGTAGAGATAGCACAGCAATAAGGCATTTGCCTTGCATGTGGCAGTGCTCAGGAGTTACTCCTGGCTCTTAGCTCAGAAATCAATCCTGATAGGCTTAGGGGACCATATGGGATGCCAGGAATTGAACCCAGGTCCATGCCGGTCTGCCATGTGCAAGGCAAACGCCTTACCATTTGTGCTATCTCTCCAGCTCCAATATATTGAAGGTTTTTTAAAGAGCACATAATATTTGTATGTTGTTCATAATAATTCAGCCTGTCCTTCCCAACACAATTTATCCCACCAAACATTACTGTGTGTGTCCCAGCTTTGCCTTGAGAGATAAAACTTCATTGATTAACTTGCCTAGAGGCTGGCTGGCTTCCTGGGCAGGCAACCCCTGCAGTTGCAGAAGACCCCCCTACTCAGGAGGGCCTACATTTGGCTTAGGACTCTGTTCTTACTTCCTTAAAGTTCTTAGTAACTTTTTGTTTGTTTGTGGGCCACCCACGGTGACCCTCAGGGGTTACTCCTAGCTATGCGCTCAGAAATTGCTCCTGGCTTGGGGGGACATATGGGACACCGATGATCGAACCGTGGTCAGTCCTAGGTCAGACACATGCAAGGCAAATGCCCTACCACTGCGCCAATGCTCCGGCCCCAAGTTTTTAGTAACTTTTAAATAAAGTGCCCTCATTCTCATTTTGCAATGGGCCCTGCTAATTTTTTTGGGAGGGGGGCACACCCGTTTGACGCTCAGGGGTTACTCCTGGCTATGCTCTCAGAAATCGCCCCTGGCTTGGGGGGACCCTATGGGAAGCCAGGGGATCGAACTGGGGTCCGTCCTAGGCTAGAGCTTGCAAGGCAGGCGCCTTACCTCTAGCGCCACCTCTCTGGAGCCAGGGCCCTGCTAATTTTGAAGACATTTTGAATGTTTGTTTCCCCAGCATTTGACACAGCACTGCTGCTGGTCATGAATATTCAATAAAGGTTAATTCCAGGACCACAGAACAGGCTCAAAGGGCTGAGCAATATGTGGGAAGCCCAGGTTTGATCCTCAGTATCAGTGTGGAGTCAAGAGTAGCACCTTGAGCTCTGCAATGCACAAAAATAAGAAATGACCCCCTCATCACCACTACCCCATCCCTTAAAACTTTGATTTTATAAATTTATTTACTTCATTTAAAGAACATGCTCACATAGTTGACATAGTTAACGGTAATACATTTGTTTCTAGATAACAGAGATCAAAGTTATTTTAAAAATAAAAAAAAGGAAGAGAAGAAAGAAATTAAAAGAAAAAAAACGTACAGCAAATTTTTGAAAATTATTGAATCTCCAATGAGGTCATTAAGACATTGGCAAAAGATTTAGTAAGTGCCTGTTCCTAGCTGACTATTCTATTATTTCATTTGTTTCCAAACATTAAGTGATCTCAGCTACACATATTAACATCTAAATTGTATTCCTATTGGGATGACAGCATCAGGCAAATGAAGTTGTCCAGGAATTCAAAGCACTATCACTGATATTGCAGCTTCCATGGGGGACATGTGCTCAGTTGTCAGGTCTCCTGGAAGTAGGAGAATGTGGGGTGGGGTGGGAGTGGAAGAAGGGTGCCTTCACTAACATCAGAAAAGCCCTAGTGATATCTGCTCAAATACCTGCATACCTGGTGTTCAGTCAGATTGGTGACTCTGAAGAGAATCTTAAGAGTAATGGTGAAGCAAGGCTGTAAGCAGAGCAGCAATTATGAGTGATGAATGCACCAGGCATGGCTTTGGCAGGGTGGGACTTAGTCCATCCTCTTCCTCTTGAGATCATCAACTTTCAGCTACATGGCCGATGTACCCATGATTTTTCATGGCTTGGTTTACATCTTTTCGATAAAAGATTGAATCTATGGAACTGGACAGGTGTGAACATGGCAACTGTGTTTATGGACTTCTAATCTTGATTTTTTCAAAATCATTTTTATTTTGACCAAAGTGGATTACAAATTTTTCACAATAAATTTTAGGTACATAGTGACATTGAATCAGGGACATTCCCACTACCAATGTTGTCCTGCCTCCACTCCTATTCCCAGCATATATCCCATATCTTCCTCTTTCACCCCCCCCCCCGGGCTGCTAGTATAAGTGGCCCCCTCTGTGTCTAGCTTGTTGTAGATTGGGTATCGGTTTTGTTGTTGTTGGCTTTGGATTTGGTGTTTAAGTCTGATCTTTTTTTTTATTCCTAGTCAATGTTCATACGACTGTTTGGTCTTGGTACCCTCCATTATTTCCCCCTCATTTTGTGAGGAAGAATAAGATGGTTCAAGTTATGTGGCTCTGTTTGAAGGAAAGAAAGAAAAAAAAGGAGGGGGGCAAAAATCAAACAAGCAAAAATAATGGGAGAAGTCCTTCTAGAGCAGTGGTCCTCAAACTATGGCCCACAGGCCACATATTGTATTTGTATCTGTTTTGTTTCTTCATTGCAAAATAAGATATATGCAGTGTGCATAAGAATTCATTCATAAGTTTTGTTTTTACTATAGTTAGACCCTCCAATAGTCTGAGGGACAGTGAACTGGCCCCCTGTTTAAAAAGTTTGAGGACTCCTGTTCTAGAGGCTATAAATATCAATTTAAGAAACAAAAGGAAAAAAAGGAAGAAAAACATAACAATACAAAAAAAATCAAACAATAAAACCCCCCAAAACATCACAGCAATAAAGACAAAAACCAAACAATAACCATGGTCCCAAAATAAAAACAAAACAAATCACAGAAAAAAACAATAAGAACAATAACAAAAAAAACCCCCAAAAAATTTATTTGTGCTACTTTTTTTTTGCATAGGCACATTAAATATTGGGGAGATTAGAAAGGGAATTCCCTTGACTTAAGAGATACAGGGTTTCTCCACCCTTGAAGTATACTGTCATGGGTATAACTACAGCCTCCATACATGCTCTTTTACTATCCCCTAGGTCTTTTTGTGATGTCTGGAAACTTTCCACTCAGTCATGGATGATAAAATCAGGCCTCTATAACTAGAGATCTTGGTATTTGCACAGGTCATAGGATGGAGTCTTTCTTTACGGTTCTAGGAGTTGTGTTCCATCACTGTTGTTTTAATCAGTCTTCTGTAGTTGGTGGTCTTGGTTTTTGCTTGATTTTTAAATCAGTTTATACAATAGTAGCCCCAAAGGGCTATTGTCCAGATTAAATGAGATAATGTGTGTGTGCTAAAGTTGGCACAGTGGCTGGCACTTAGCAAGTCAGAGTGGAAAAAAAAATCCATAAATTGCTCTAAAATTGTGCTAATGTGCATCTTAATGACAGAAGTGTACTGTTCTTGCGATTTAGTCTTACAATACACTGTATTGTAGACCTCTCCTCAAGCCCAGGAGTGTGGCACAGTGGTCAAGCACTGATTAAGAACCTGGAATACATGAGACCTAGGTTCAATTCCTGGCACTTTTACATATAAACAAATGAATCTCTGTTGTATCTTCCATTTTTTGTCCATCTTGAGATAAAGGCGAACAACTCCAGCCAGTGTCGCCTGAGCAAGTGAAGTTAGTGGAACCCTTTTGCTCCCTCTCAGCTTTGGAGTGACTCCCACCTCACAGACATAAGTCCTTCTGGAGGGAGTTTAGGCACAGAGTAGGGTAGGAATGCCTGCAGCTGCTCACAGAACCACTAGGGGAAGCAGTTTGATGATTTTGACATCTTTGCCTTTTTGGCAATCTGGAACCCACTCCTCTCTAGCACAGTTTGGTCACTGAGAATTAAGAACTTGGATTCTAAAAATAGATGTGACTAGGTTTAAGTCTTAGTTTCATGGCTTAAAGTTTCATAACCTTTATTAGTGACTGTATCTATACATAAAGATATAATGAACTTAGGGCCCGGAGAGATAGCACAGCGGCATTTGCCTTGCAAGCAGCCGATCCAGGACCAAAGGTGGTTGGTTCAAATCCTGGTGTCCCATATGGTCCCCCGTGCATGCCAGGAGCTATTTCTGGGCAGACAGCCAGGAGTAACCCCTGAGCACTGCCGGGTGTGACCCAAAAACCAAAAAAAAAAAAAAAAAAAGATATAATGAACTTGGGAGCTTGAGTGAAAGCACAGTTGGTAGGGCATTTGCCTTGTATGTGGCTGACCCAGGTTTCATCCCTGGGATCCCATATGGTCTCCCAAGCCTGACAGAAGTTATTTCTGAGCACCACAGTGTGTGGCCCCAAAGCAAACAAAAATATTATATTGTATTAATGACATAACTGACAGAACCAGCACATACAATGCATTAAATACATTATTCTTTTTTTTTTTTTTTTTGGTGTTGGGCATTACTCAACAATGCTCAGTGGCTATTCCTGGCCCAAGTGTGACCCCCTGACATTGCTCAGGAAGCTATTGACAGTGCCAAGGATCAGACCAGGGTCTGCTGCCTTATAAAGCAAATGCCATAACTCCTATACTAATTTTTCTGCTCCAAAAGCAAATATTTCTCTTTTTCTGTCTGTTTTTGGCCACATTCAGTGGTGCTCAGGATTTACTCCTATCTCTGTGTTCAGGGATCACTACTGGCAGGAATGGGGGACCATATTGGAGTGCTGAAGATTGAATTTGGGTGACTGTGTGCATGGCAAGTGCCTTACTCTCTGTACTATTGCTTCAGCCCACACACCCCCCCCCCCCGTAAGTATTTCTTAGTCTTTATTTTCTCCTCCTCCTCCTTCTCTTCTGCCTCCACCACCACCACCACCACCATTACTTCTTCCTCCTCCTCTTTCTCTTCTTTTTATTACTTCTACTACTACTAATACTACTATTGTGGGTGGGTTGGACCACAACTGATAGTACTGGGGGACTACCCAGTTTTGTGCTCAGGGTCATTTCTGGCAGCATTTGTAGAAACATATTAAGTACAGTGCCAGGGATCAAACCAGGGTTGTCCTCTTGCAAACCAAGTGCCTTACCCCTAGCCTGTCTTTTCAGCCTTTCTCATTATTTATTCTGCATTTCACCTTTCAACTATGGAGAAAAACCTCGGTTCTCTCTCTTCAATTCCTGAACTAGTAATCCACATAGATAAACTTTTTTCTGGCACGATTTTTTGTTTAATATTTAACTATATTCTCCTATATTCTTTTTCTGGATTTTTTGTGGATGCACACCCAATGCTACTCAGAGCTTCAATATTAATTTTCTAATATTTCTACTTCTAGAACTAAGTTAATGAAGAAGTAATATGTCTTTGTTAACAAGTCTTAGTGTATTAAAAAAGAAACGTGTTCAACAGGACATCTCTATAACTGACACCAATTCTAAGTACATGATGGAGAGAGTCAAAGTATTGTCACCACTGAAAAATCTTGTATGTTTATTCCAGGAACTGGGAAGCTAGTAGAAAGGGCTGGAGCATACACCAAACATGCACTGGGCACTGAGTTTGAACCCTGGTCCTGGCAGTACAAGGTTTATCCCTGATGGCTACCAACAGTGCTGGCGAGGCTTCCTATTTCCTGAAAAGTCACAACCTCAAAGGTTTCCTAATTTCATTTCTCCAATGTGTAACAATTCTTTCAGGGTCATGGTCCATAGGTCAAGGTGCTTGCCTTGCATATGGAAGATCTGGTTTGAATCCCTGGCACTCACTGCATCTGAGCTTCTGAGCACAGAACTAGAGCACTATGGAACCACTAAACACTCACCATGAAAAAAAATAAAGGGGCTGGAGAGACAGCATGGAGGTAAGGCATTTGCCTTGTATGCAGAAGGATGGTGGTTCAAATCCCAGCATCCCATGAGGTCCCCTCAGCCTGCCAGGAGTGATTTCTGAGCATAGAGTCAGGAGTAACCCCTGAGCACTGCTGAGTGTGACCCAAAAACCAAACATAAAAATAAAAATAAATTAAAAAATAAAGGAAGCAAACTCTATTCCAACTGGTATTTCAGTGTGTTTAAGATCTTGGTTTTGCATCTTGTGTTTCTTGATGGGGCAGGGCTATCTAATGGTATAGGAGGACTGATGCATAACTGTTCAGGTCTGACAATGTAGGGCTATACCTGGTGGTTCTGAATTGTGGATGGTGAGGAGTTGATAGTTATTATTTGCTGGAGGCAGAACTCATACAAGACAAATAGGTCTTTTTGAGCTATCTATCTAGTTTTGTCCCTGAGATCTTAGATATGGCTAAGATTAACCCCAAAGCAAACACCAACTGTTGACAAATCACACTCAATATAAATGAAGCAATCACAGAATTTATTTTCAAGGCGTTTAAAATTTTATAGGGAGATACGACAGGTATATAAATAAAGCAAAACACATAGAAAGCAGTGAATGTTTGTGAACTATCCCCCCCCCACAACTACCACACAGTTTGAAATCCTAGGACCTAAACTGATGTTATTAATGGAAGAGCCTTGGAGGGTTGATTGGGTCATGAGGGTGAAATGTTCATGTTTAAGATTAGTGCCCTTGTGTATCAAATACCCCAGGATCCTCTTGATTCTTCTGCTATATAAGGACATGGAAAAGGGGGGTGGGGTGGGAAGACAGTAGCTCTTGGAACCAGAAAACAGGAACCAGGAAACAGCTCTCATCAGTCACTAGGTGAAGATTGAAAGAAAGATCACTCAAGAGAAAGAGTTCAATGAATGCACAGGCCCCAAGACTGGAACAATCTTGGCTTATTTAAGGGACCAAATGTCCAGAAGGCTGGAACATAATGAATAGGAGGCTAAGAAGTTTATGCTGTAATTGAAACATGTTTTACTATGAAGTCAATAGAATAACATTTTGCAAGATTTCAATGAGTGAGGAGTTACAGATTCCAAATTTGGATATGAAGGGCACTATCTTTTAAAATTGACTAATTTTGCAGTGCAGGGGATCCATCCAGAGCCTCACACTATATGCAACACTATACACTGAGCTTCAACACTCTTTTGAAATATTATTTTTTTTTTGGACTTGCATGCTCAGAAATGCTCCAGATTACTTCCAGCATGGAGCTCACAACATGTGATACTAGGGACAGAACTTGGGTTTCCCATATGCTTTGCGTGTGCTTCAGCCTTTTGAATTATCTTCCTCACCCTGATATTTTTACATTTATTTATTAATGAACTGAAAACAAACCCAGTTGAAAAATTAGTAGAATTAAAACAAAGTGATAAAGATAAGTGATATATTCCATTGTAAATACACTGAATTGAGAAGTGGCTTAAACAACAAAGATTTCGGATTCAGAAAGATAGTACAGTGGGTAGGGCACTTGCCTTGTAGCCCATCCAGATTTGGCACCCACATTTGGTTCCTCAAACCCTTCCAGGGAATGATCCCTGAGTACAGAGCCAGGAGTAAGCCCTGGGCACTACTGGGTGTGGTCCTAAAACAAGCAAATAACAATGGGGGAAAAAGTGCCAGGGAGATCTCAAGGCTGGAGGGCATGCTTTGTGTACTTGACCCCCTGTTTGCTCATGATCCCCTGGTGGCAAGAGGGTAACCTCCAAGTAGCCCTGAGCACTGCCAGGTGCTAAAACCAAAATAATAATAATAATAATAATAATAATAATAATAATAATAATAATAAATGATAATAAGTACTAAATAAGAGTAATAATAATAGAGATATTTGGTGGTGGGTACATCCGAAAATGCTCTGGAATTACTTCTAGCTCTGTGCTCAGGAGTCACTGCTGATGGTGCTTAGGGAACTATATGAGATGCCAGGGATTGATCCTGGGTTGGCTGCATGCAAGGCGAATGTTCTACTTGCTGTACTATCTCTCTGGCCTAGAATAAAGACATTTTTTAAAAAGGAGTCTAAGTCAAGAAATAAGAAGTTGGGGCCAGGGGCCGGGCGGTGGCGCTAAAGGTAAGGTGCCTGCCTTGCCTGCGCTAGCCTTGGACGGACCGCGGTTCGATCCCCCGGTGTCCCATATGGTCCCCCAAGCCAGGAGCAACTTCTGAGTAACCCCTGAGCGTTACCGGGTGTGGCCCAAAAACCAAAAAAAAAAAAAAAAAAAAAAAAGAAGTTGGGGCCAAAGAGATAGCACAGCGGTAAGGCCTTTACCTTGCATGCAGAAGGACGATGGTTCGAATCCCGGCATCCCACATGGTCCTCCAAGCCTGCCATGAGCAATTTCTGAGTGTAGAGCCAGGAGGAAGCCCTGAGACTGACCCAAAAACCAAAAAGAAACAAACAAAAAAAAAGAAATAAGAAGTTGGGGGTTGCTGAAGAATGATAATTTCTCATCTCTGCCCAGCCTCCGAAGGGTTGACTCCCTTTCTCTGCTCTCTGGGCAGGGAGGGGGTGGTAGAGAGAAGAGTGCAGCAGTCACGTACTGCCCAGTGACCCTGTCACATGCTGAATTTGACTGACATTGTCAAGGAAAGCAGAAAAGGGCCCCAAGGACAAATCCTTGAGTAGACTTCCGAGTCTGCCTTGACTTTTCCTAAGTGCTTTCTGACAGCTTGTTTTTCTCCGAGCAGGAAATTCACATTTTGAACTTTCGTTCCTCAACGACGTTAAGTCACACTCTGGCTTCTGAAGAGGGGCAGAAGAGGAGGCACATAATGACTACTTAGGTGGTTCACTTCTCATCTAAGGAAATTATCTTTTCAAAATGATCGGGAGCTCCTGACCTCGTTCGAAAGTATGTGGGTATTCGAGCTAAGTTCAGAAGTCTGCACGAAATTATTAGCACTCATAGGATCTAGTTCTAGGCCCAGCAAAATCTCAGGATCTCAGAACTCCTCCTTTCCTTGGGGAGGAAGGAAAAGATAACTGTTTACTTTCCCTACTTGGCCTTGAAAACTACTTAAAATACTGATGTAGATGTCAAACTTATAGCTCCTTTCCCAGATGAATGATTTTTTTTTTTTACCTAGCAGTACTATTGTACAAAAATATCTCAATGAGAAAACAATGACCCAGCTCCTCTACTAAACTCCAAAAAAATAAATGATGGTCGTCCACTCTACCCAGATGATCTGTTTGTGGTTGAAAACTCTGGGGACTTTTCAGAATGGGTGGGGGCAGATTCCCCTTTCTGCCTGAAGGCACAGCAGCTCACAGCCATTCCTATCTCCTTCTAACAAACAATTTAGCTCCAGACAGCTTAACCTTATCAAACTGCCAAGCCACCAAATTCGTTCCAGATCTATAGGTCCTGGACCACGCAGCTGCTTACACCTAAAAATTTCATAGTAGTGTCAGACCAGTAAAATCACATCAAGTCAGATGAGAAAGTTACAGAGAAGGTCACCAAGTCCAGTGAGCCCAAACAATAAGAGAAGGCTCAGCTAGCACCAACCACAGCCCAGTAAATCCTTAGACAATGATTTTAACAACAATATTAAGAGCTATAATAATTATTTCAAATGGACCCTCATTGATATATTTTGATAATTCCATTTGCCTTCATGTTATAACAAACATTATGAAGTAAAATTTTTTGTGCCTGTAAGGGGGAAGGCTAGGGTGGTAAGTGGGAAGTCGGGGGACACTAATGGAGGTCACACTTGTGTTGGGATTGATGTGGCCTTACTCCTGGCTTTGTGCTCAGTGATCACTTCTTATACAGCTCAAGGGAGCATATGTGGTGGCAGAGATTCATCCTGGGTTAGCCACAGGCAAGGAAAGGCACTGTACTATTTCTCTGGCCACTGATGGCTTATTTTGTAGTAAGTCTTGAGTTAAAAATAATTAATTGCTAATTAATTAATCGCTACAAAAATCTCATAAGCTGCATTTTGTTTCAGGATCTCATTCAATGGATGCAGGAATTGAGATATAGTCAGCAAAGTTTATGCTTCTATTGACTGTCGAAGTAGGTTGGGGCAGAATTTATCTGCAGGTTTAAAAATAGACATAATCCAGCCTGGCCTTAATCCAGTCATGGTCCTGGGCTATAACAATAGAAGAGCAGAGAATATAACCAAGAACAAACACTTGTACATTCCCAAGTTGTGCTTGAACTGTCTACCTGTGCCATTTTGTTCTGTTCTGCCTGGCTCTCACCTAAAATGTCTGGATCTAAATGTCCTTACTTCAATGAACTTCAGATATTGTTGGTTTCCCTTAAGAAGTAGCTGGACCTAGTCTCAACCACTAAAAGAACCAGAACCTGAACCACATCCACGGACACAGTCATGTTCGAGCTGGGCCAGCTCCATAGACTCACTCTTTATACAAATGAGATGTAAACCAGACTGTGAACTTGTGAGTTCATTGTTAACACTATGAGTGCTAACATATATATTTTCTATGAGTGCTAACAATGGTACACTGACCATGCAGCAGAAAGCTGGCCATCTCAGGAGCAGAGGGCATGCCAAGCTGTAGCAAGTCAGCCCCTGAAGAGGTTGACTGATGGTGGGATGGAGGATGAGGCCTTTTTCTTCCAGCTCGGAGCACGCGTCTGCCACCCTGTCTAGCCCATGGTTCTGAGGTGAAACGGCGGGTAAACAGCTCGCAGACAGTCAGGCTCGTGGAAATATTCGCTTTATTCGGTGGACAAAACTGAAGTCCCAAGACTCAGCTTCAGTTCCAGCCAAAAAGCCCTGGCCTTCCACAGACTCTTGTTTTTATCCACCAGAATCAGGTACCACCCAATGGTGGGATCAGATACCAACCAATGGTGGAAGCAGAATCAGGTACTACCCTAGGGTGGGGGCAGAATGCCAGGTCACACCCTAGGGTAGGGCACAATCACCAATCAGTTTAGGGTGAGTAACATAGTAATCCCCTAAAATATTTACATACACAACACCAAGCTTCCCATTCTCTGCCAAAGACACACCTGCTGCATCCATCACCCAGAATCACCATTTTTCCCAATGGCCCTGTCTCATCACCCCTCTATGAGTCCCTTCGGGACACCAATCTGACCAAACTTCAGATATGCCAGTATTTGGGATTTTTTGGAGTGAGTGTGGTCAAATCCCCCCTTGTATCGTCTTTCTTCCAGGAAGCCTAGCAGCTAAAAGCATATCCCTATAAGCTGCAGTGTCAGTAATAGTGCTTTGAATATCTGGACAAGTTGATTTGTTTGATGCTGTTATCCCTATAGAAATACACAAATTTGGGCCCGGAGAACTAGCACAGCGGCATTTGCCTTGCAAGCAGCTGATCCAGGACCAAAGGTGGTTGGTTCGAATCCCAGTGTCCCATATGGTCTCCCGTGCCTGCCAGGAGCTATTTCTGAGCAGACAGCCAGGAGTAACCCCTGAGCACCGCCGGGTGTGGCCCAAAAACCAAAAAGAAAAAAAAGAAAAAAAAAGAAAGAAAGAAATACACAAATTTAACTGAATGGAAAGTTAACAAAAACTTACTAAACCTTTTGTCCTGTATTAATGACTTCATTGGAGATACAATAATTTTCACAAATATACTTGATACTATACTTTTTATTTCCTTTTTTAAATTTTATTTCTCTTCCTTTTTTCCCCATTTTATATTTTTATAAATAACTTTGCTCTCTAGGGGCCGGAGAGATAGCATGGAGGTAAGGCGTTTGCCTTTCATGCAGAAGGTAATTGGTTCGAATCCTGGCATCCCATATGGTCCCCTGAGCCTGCCAGGAGCGATTTCTGAGCGTGGAGCTAGGAGTAACCCCTGAGTGTTGCTGTGTGTGACCCAAAAACCAATAGATAAATAATTAAATAAATAACCTTGCTCTCACATCTGAAAACAAATGTATTATGGTCTCTATGTGATGCAACGCATTTTCTTTAAATAAAGTAAAAAAAAATAAAAATAAATAAAACCAGGACCTGGATTAAACATCCACATAAAATGAGGTCACTTAGAAGTGCTTTTGGAAAGCAATGCATTTAACTCAGAGGAAGTCTTTGTAGGCAATGCTGACAGGTAAGGGATACAGGTATATTTTCTCAAGGGCAGGGATATAGCATCCCATATGGTCCCCTGAGCACTGCCAGGAGTAATACCTTAGTGTAGAGCCAGGAGTGATCCCTGAGCACTGCAAGGTGTGATTCCAAAACAAACAACAAACAATTCTTTACTGTTGTGTAAAAGGCATAACCCAGAATATTAAGAATTTTTTGAAAGGAAGGTGGCAGTATTTAAGAACCAGTATTTAAGAACTAAGTCAGATGTCATGATCTTCTGTTTCTTCATCTTCACTTCTGTGATGGTTGAATTGTAGAGGAAGTCCTAAACTTCAGTTCTTCAGAATGAGGCTTTATTTGGAAATAGGGACCTTACAGATATATTTAGTTAAGTTAAGATGAGGTCATTGGGGGCCGGGCGGTGGCGCTCGAGGTAAGGTGCCTGCCTTACCTGCGCTAGCCTAGGAGACGGACCGCGGTTCGATCCCCCGGCGTCCCATATGGTCCCCCAAGCCAGGAGCGACTTCTGAGCGCATAGCCAGGAGTAACCCCTGAGCGTCACCGGGTGTGGCCCAAAAACCAAAAAAAAAAAAAAAAAAAAAAAAGATGAGGTCATTGAAGTTGGTCCTGACCCAATATGACTGATGTCTTTATATAAAAAAGGAGACTTTGAGATCAGAGAGAGTGTAGCAAGCAGGTCAACTGATGAGGTCCTGGTATAGGGATTAAAAGTGACCTTGTCTCCATGCCAATCCCATGGAGGCCTTTGAAATACAGGAGCCCACTGAGAAGAATGAAAACTTTTTGAGAAGCAGAATAGCAAGACCCAGAGCATTGGATTCCACAATAGGAGAGGCTCCAGTAGAAACAAAGGCTGTGATATCAAGCCTTTGTGATATCAAGAAGACCCCCTTCAGTTTCTAGCTCTACCCCTTGACAACACCCTAACAACAGACATAGAAACAGCTTGGGAAAGCCCTAGAAAAGTAACTTTACTGAGAAGAGTACCATGCATTCTTCATCCTGAAGTTTCACCCTTCCCTCTAAAAAAAAAAAAAACAAACCAAAACCAAACAAACAAAAAACAAGGGCCTGAGAGATAGCACAGTGGTAGGGAATTTGCATTGCAAACAGCTGACCCAGACCAAAGGTGGTTCAAATTCCAGCATCCCATATGGTCCCCCTGAGCCTGCCAGGAGTAATTTCTGAGAAAAGAGCCAGGAGTAATCCCTGAGCACTGCTGGGTGTGGCTCAAAAACCAAATAAGTAAGTAAATAAATAAATAAATAAATAAATAAATAAATAAATAAATAAATAAAAAGAAGGGAGGAATTTGACACACTGGCTCATGCAAACAAGGAGAATGTCAGGAGATGATGAGACAGAGGTAAATGTCAAGGATTGCCCAGAAACTAAGGGAGAGTCATGGACTGAGATTCTTTTTCAGAGCCTCAGAAAGAAACAATGTGGTTGACATTTGGTCTCTCCAATCTTCAAATTCTAGAGTGTGAGCCAATACATTTCTCTGATTGAAGTCACCCAGCTCATGGTACGTTGTTGTGTCACCCTAGCATCCCCAAAGAGTCTATTTCCTCTATGATTCTGCTTCCAGATAATCTAGTACTGACCTTTGAACCAAGGATGCTGGGAGATGGAGCTGCAGAAAGCTTGTGGATCAGAACCACTGGGCAGGCAAGCAGATTGACTTGGAGTGGCAGCCCAGGCTGCAGGCAAGAAGTGTTCTTTGTGGCTAAGGGAGGTGCTTTCATGTTTTTGGGCCACACTCAGCAGCGCTAAGGGATTACTCCTGGTTCTGTGCTCAAGAAATCACTCCTGGCAGGTTAGGAAGACCATATTGGATGCTGGCTATTGAACGTGGGTCCATCCTGGGTTGGCCACATAAAATGTCCTACTGCTGTTTTATCTCTCGCCCCATGGGAGGTGCTTCTTAACATCCAGTTAGTGCTAACTTGCTTGCCCTCAAACTATTCTATCTCATTCTAGAACAGAGAGCACAGATTGGACTTAACCTGGCCCCTAAAAGTCTTTGTTTTCAGCTTCTCTCCCCAGGGTCATCAAACTGTTACCAATAGATTTTTTTGTCACCTGCTGGAGCCACTGGGTTTCCATGGTTACCTATTCCTAGGAAGCCAAATAAGCCAATAAGGCAGAGTCTCTGGCACAATGAGAATGACCTGAACTCTATGATCAGAGGTAGGGTCCTGGGGTCAACTATGTTCCAGAAGTCAGTCAGAAACCCAGTTATTAGAGTTGGGCGTAAAGGCAAGACAGAGCAGCAATGCAACTTTATAGTATCACCCAGCCTTCCCCAAGAACAATGCTAACAAAGCTATGCTTTGCTCCTTGTTCAGGTAAAGTGCCTGCTCTTCTTTACCACAGAAGGAACAAAGCTCATCTGATATTCAGGAGATCACACAGGTAGTATGTATAAAGAACAAGGAAAACAAAGATTGAATTCAGGTGCTGGTATCTTCCATCCAACCCATTAGATTTGCTTCCTCTTCCCCCACCCCAAGACTAATCTCTCTGGGCTTCATCAATAGACTCTTGACTCTGGCAAAGACGTTAGGGTACTGGTAAAGCCTAACAGGTAAGGGAGATGAGAGGAGAAGTTGCTTTTGTCTGGCTGTGTCACAAAATGGCTGCCTTTGGGGGACTCTCGTTCTGTTATAGAGAGATTCTTCCCTTAGCAGACACTCACTCTACTAGGTCTACTGAGAAGATTGACTACTGACAAAGAGATTTAGGAGGTGACTCAGTGGTAGAGTACATACCTCACACATGTTCGCCTGGATTAGATCTTTTGAATCACACAAAAAAGCAAGATATTTTATTGGAAAGAGAGCCAGTGGGGACATATAGAATTAGGGGTACCCAGAGAGGAGAACACACTATTAGTATGCAGGCTGGGGTTTTATTGTTTTCTTTGGGTGCCCTACACTCAGCTGTGCTCAGGGCTCATTCCTGGCTCTGGGTTTAGGAATCATTCCTGTCAGGAGTTGGGGGACCATATGGAGTGCCAAGGATTGAATCTGGGTCAGCTGTGTGCAAGGCAAGTGCATTAACCCCTGTACCATCTCACTTTCATATGTTTTTAAAAATAAGAGAATATAAAATTATGTATACATTCATGTTTTCCCTTCCACAACTATAAAGACATTGAAACTACTTAAAAGGGGAATGTTAGTATGTAAAAATAGAGTCAGTATTACTAAAGTGCACTTGGGATCCTTTTATACACATGACTTGAACAACATTCTTGTGTTTCTCCTTTATTCTCACACTATTACCACACAATACTTCTGACACCAGATGTGTGGCTTTCCCATACACCAAGTAATTTCCAGCCCCAGCTGGGTGTCCTAACTTCAATTTAGTCCTGACACCCCATACTTGGAATTAGCCCTGGAGCCCACAGTTATGAAACTGTCTCCCACTTAACATACCCACTGCAAGTATCACCTGCACATCTGACCAACCATACCTCTGATTTTCATGGCTCTCTTGCTGGGTTTCATAATTTGCTACTGTGACTAACAAGTCACAGTAGCAAATTATGAGAATTTATGCTTACTGATGTTTTCTGGCTCATTGTGAAAAGATGATAACAGATATGAATTAAAATTTCACAGGAGAAAGCCTAGAATTGTCTCAAATGTAGAAGTTCTCCATGACTACCTCAGAATTGAGATGTGCCACCTTCCTGGTATAAAGAGGAATTCACCAATTCAGAAGCTCTCTGAACCCCTTATTACCGAGACTTATGGATGTATATCAAGTAGGTGTGATAGAATATCAGATCCATTTCCAGTCCCCTTCCCCAATGGGCAGTTGGTCAGAAACTTCCAAGCTTTAATAATAAGCTGGCCTTTCTGATGACCAACCCCATCCAAGAATGCATCACAACTCACCTCCTTAGAACAAAGATTTTCTATCACCCTGAGTTCCAAGAGATTTAGGAACTCAGAATCAAATGTTCCCATCATTCAGGAAATTGCTTAGATTAGAAGAACTTGGACTGTGGAATTGGAACAGAGCCCTTGCTACATAGATTTTTCTTCTTATTCACAGTAGATTTATTTTCTATAAAATGGTATCTTACTTTTAAGTCTAAGGCTTTCATTATCATGATGTTACTCTACTCAAAATAATAGCATCAATGATAACATTTATGGAGTGCTCTGTACCGTGTTAAAAGCTTTCTAGACTTATCTCATTCAATTCACAACACAACTTTCTGAAGTTCATGTTCTCCTTGGCTCTATAGCATAAATGAAGAAACTAAGAGGCCTTAAAACAAGTTAGTTAACAAAAATCCATGACTCCCACCCAAAGTGTACTTAAATAAAGAGCCTGTGCTTTTAACCTCTAGCTATCTTTTCTCTATAATTAGGAAATCAAGTCTAAGCAAGATCATTTATTTATTTATACCATAGCCTTGCTCCAGAAAGGATTTCAGGCATCTGGTTAATTAGCATGTCCAAGATTACCCAGACAGTAAGTGGCAGAGCCAGAAGTCAAATGTCTTTCTCTCATGACGAAGTGAGATAACGCAGATGGAGACCCACATCATCAATTTCCTCATAAACACTAGAAGAGGGAAAGGAGATACTTTTGTTGGCTGATTTTCATGCATGCTCTCAGTCTGAGACAGCCTTTTCTTTATCCTTTGAGAAGGCACTCTACAGAGCCACAGGGAGTCCGGAATAACAATTCTGGGTAGTGAGGATATGGACTGAATGTGGGGAGCAGATGATTGGTAAAGACCTGAGACTCTCCTGAGTAAAGTGCTTGGCACATGTCAGGTCATATGTAGACTCTGCTCATTGAAGAAACTGACTTCAGCAGCCAGGGGAATATGATTAAAGGGGTAAAATGAGACAATGGAAGTGGATGGGAAGGCGGGGTGGTGGGGGAGTGAGGCACTGGAGCAGAGACTAAAAATAATTGAATTGGGGAGGGCCAGGTTTCAAAGGAAACTATGAAAACTGAACACTACCAAAATAACCTTTTTTAAAAATACACTTGATTTCGGGGCCGGGCGGTGGCGCTGGAGGTAAGGTGCCTGCCTTACCTGCGCTAGCCTAGGAGACGGACCGCGGTTCGATCCCCCGGCGTCCCATATGGTCCCCCAAGACAGGAGCGACTTCTGAGCGCATAGCCAGGAGTAACCCCTGAGCGTTACCGGGTGTGGCCCAAAAACCAAAAAAAAAAAAAAAAAAATACACTTGATTTCAAAATATTTCATATCAGTAATCGTGCCTTCAAGTCTGAGCAATTAACAGTTCTGTCAACACCTTAGTCCTTTCTTATGGACCTGCCCCTCAAGACTATCATCCCTCTGAAGACAAATATTTAACAAATATATTTAATAAATATATTTTATTTATTTTATTTTTTTATTTATATATTTTTTATTTTATTTTTATTTTTATTTTAATTTATTTTACTCTGATTTAATCCAAACAGACTGTGTTTGAATCACTGTCCTTTTTTGGCAACAACTCGAAAAACCTAAATAGGTTGTAACATATTCTCATTCTTTTTTGTGTACATAAAAATATAGAAGCTTCACTTGTCTTTAGTTTGAATGATTATAAAAGCACTGAAGAATTTGCTCTCAGTATGTTTTTATTTTTTTGAAAGTGGCCTGTCTCCATTTAGAATCCTTAACCAAACATGCTTTGGTCCCAGGGCAAGAACTGACTGGAAAGAAAAATCCAGAGTTCTCAATAACAGTTCTTCAGCCTGGCTGTTCTCTGAATGCTTGTTATGATGGCAAAAACACATTGACACTCAACTCATTACGAACCATGATGTTTCACTTAAGCTGAACTTGGCCATTCCAGATAATGTGAAACAGAAGTCACTTATTGAGAGGCAAAGACGGAAGAGGAAATGGCTGACCTATAAGTAGAATTCTCCAAAGGTGATAGGTACATTTATTAAACTCTTGGGACCTATATGCAGTTAGTAATTTGAGCTGACCAGCACATGTGGTAAGTAATGTTTAAATCATTAGCGCACAAATTTAATATCATAAGAATCTATTCCCCCTTTGCCTTTCTAGACATTTTCTTTTACCTTTTTTTTTTTAACTTAAACTATGTAAACAGTATTTAAACACAGCAAGTCAGTTTGAGCTGGATAGACCCCCTCTGGGTTATTTATTGGTCATTAGAACTTGTCATTTTCCATCAACTATGAACAAAGAGATCCCGATTGTCTGTAAATTAATATTGGACTAAGAATGTCCTATATCTGCTCAAGTTTAACTTTAATTTATTTCTTCTTTCTCCAAAGATAACTTATGTTCGTGTTTATTTTCACATATATGTATCATATATTTTAAATGTAACTAGCTCAATCTTATTTCAAAGAGAAAATAACTCAGATAAAAGGAGATGCAAATTGTACAAAGTAGACAGCAAAACCACAATGTCTGAAAATATACAGAAACATGCCATCGTAGGAAATGAGATTTTATGACGACCAGTGGCTAAAAGCCTGACCTAAATTAAATTTAATCCCTCATTGACTCCTTAGTCAAACCTCAGGACTAGTACAAACAATAGCCCTGACATAAATGCAACAAAGGCACAGATGTATTAGACTTGAATATCCAGTGAAATGATCTGAGACCTTGAAGATCTGGGCCCTGATACTATTTTTAAAATTTATGGCAGATGAGATATTCACAGCCTGAAGAAACTGAAAGAAAAATGACTCATTCTATAAAGGCATTTTTATAAGGAAGGGAAGTGGATTTCAAGTTTAATGGTGACATTTAGTCATTATAAAGCAGATAATTTTATAAAGAGTAATTTGATATTTATAACATCCTCATTGTCAATTAAACTAGTAAAGAACGCAAGTGAATCAAAGGTCCTTGAGGAGCAAAGAATAAAGAAGGGAACATTCAGTAATGAAGCAGTTAGATGTTAGCAAAGATGAAAAAAAATAAGAGAAAAAAAAATGGTGGATGCTTTTGGTTTCAACCTCTTAACAGTTTCACAGGTCCTTAGCATTAAGTAAACATATATAAATTCAAATTTCTGGATGGCTAAATTCTCCTGTGAATGTCATTGTTGATTTTTCTCTTTGGATTATTCAGTCTACTCATTTCTCTGCTGCCAGGTTTCCTTAAGGGTTTGTCTTATGATAATTTTTTTTGGTGGGTCCTAAGCATGATTGTTTACTCCATTCTGAAAAACCACAAATAAGGAGTGTTGCCATTGTTCACTGGTCACACATTCCAGACTATTCAAATGGGGAACCAACTTGTTTTTCTGAGGTTTGCAGTCTACAATTGCAAGCATAGTGTCCTACCTTCTGAAGACAATGTAGGTTTTGTCCATGTGAGAAACATATGCAAGCAATCAGCTATATTGTATAATACATTGTGCCAAGAATATATTTTTCACACATGGTCTGTTGGTGAAAAAATAAAACCTTGACAGTAAAGTGTTTTACATTAGGCTACTTAATATAGAAATGATAGGTACCCTAGGGCATACATTAATTGATGTGTAGGCATTAACTTTTAATTGATACCTTACTATTTTTTTTACAAGTGTAAATCTATGAACTAAATCACATTTTGAACGTCAGGATTTATGACTGGAATAAGTTTAAAGCTGAATTAGCTCTTACAAAATGTGCTTTCTTAGAGCAATTTGCTCCAAAATATATGTTTATTAGTTGCTTTATTGCACTCCAAAAAAATCCCCTGAAGTTTGACAACAGCATAAAACATTTTCCTTAATTAATCATAGCACATATTTGAGAAGAGAATAATTCAATATTCTAATATCCGTGTTTTCTAATACCCTAACATCTGGAAATTAATTCACAAAATTCTCTGACCAGCAATTCTTTTTATTTTTTGACTGAAAAGATAGAACTTTAACTGTTAATGATTAAGATTATGTTGTAGGGCCGGGCGGTGGCGCTAGAGGTAAGGTGCCTGCCTTGCCTGCGCTAGCCTTGGACGGACCGCGATTCGATCCCCCGGGGTCCCATATGGTCCCCCAAGCCAGGAGCAACTTCTGAGCACATAGCCAGGAGTAACCCCTGAGCGTTACCGGGTGTGGCCCAAAAACAAACAAACAAAAAAAAAGATTATGTTGTAGAGAGAGACCATTGTGTATTTCTGTAATGCTTATTTTTCTTTGAGAATGTCTGCTTTTATTTATTTCTAATTCGTAACTTGGTTTTGAAAAATGGAAAATATTTTTATCTACAAATTAGAAAATGTGTCTCTTGTGATTCAGTTCTAATTCTTCAACTGGAATTTTAGAAGACCAATAAGAAAGTACACAATGAATGCTATTTTTTTTTTCAGGTGTGTGTTGGGCTATCTCCAGCAATGCTCACTGGCTAGTCCTGACTGTGCTCAAGAGTCACCCTGGTAGTGCTTGTCCTACTGGGGATTTAAACTGAGGTCAGTTGCATGCAAGGCTAGTGTCTTACTTGCAGTTCTGTACTACTTCTCCAGCACACCAATGCTATTTCTTTAAAAGGATAGAACAATAGAGTGCCTGCCTCTAATTAGGCATGCACACAACCACAAAAATAGAAATGTTTATGTAACCCATTTAAAATATAGACAATACAATGGCTGGGTGTGTCAATACAAATTTTGAAGTATAAAAATAAAAAAACCGGGGCCGGAGAGATAGCACGAAGGTAAGGCGCTTGCCTTGCATGCAGAAGGTCATTGTTTGAATCCTGGCATCCCATATGGTTCCCCAAGCCTACCAGGAGTGATTTCTGAGCATAGAGCCAGGAGTAATCCCTGAGCGCTGCCAGGTATGACCCAATAAAAGAAACAAAAAATAAAAACTAAAAAAAATAGGGACTGGCGAGGTGGCGCTAGAGGTAAGGTGTCTGCCTTGCAAGCGCTAGCCAAGGAAGGACCGCAGTTTGATGCCCCGTGTCCCATATGGTCCCCCAAAGCCGGGGCAATTTCTGAGTGCTTAGCCAGGAGTAACCCCTGAGCATCAAATGGGTGTGACCCGAAAGACTAAATAAATAAATAAAAATTAAAAAAAAATTAAAAACCCGAGTGGGATGAGGTTCATTGATAGAACACTTGCCTTGCATGTGTGATACCCTGAGTCTTACTCCTTTTACTCTGTGTGTGAGAAAGAAAGAGAAAAGAGACCGAAGGAACCTCAAAAAAAATTTTTTGTTACCTTATAATTTTATTTTATTTTATTTATTTTATTTATTTATTTTTTTTTATTTTTTTATTTTTTTGGTTTTTGGGTCACACCCGGCTTTGCTCAGGGGTTACTCCTGGCTGTCTGTTCAGAAATAGCTCCTGGCAGGCACTGAGGACCATATGGGACACCGGGATTCGAACCAACCACCTTTGGTTCTGGATCGGCTGCTTGCAAGGCAAACGCCGCTGTACTATCTCTCCAGGCCCACCTTATAATGTTTTTTATTCTGTCTAATAATAGCCACTTGACTACTTTGCAATATGTACCAAATAAAAAATAAAATTGAATTAAGACCTACAGATGATGGCTTGCTCCAAGGCATTAAGAACACACACACAGGGCCCGGAGAAATAGCACAGCGGTGTTTGCCTTGCAAGCAGCCGATCCAGGACCAAAGGTGGTTGGTTCGAATCCCGGTGTCCCATATGGTCCCCCGTGCCTGCCAGGAGCTATTTCTGAGCAGACAGCCAGGAGTAACCCCTGAGCAACGCCGGGTGTGGCCCAAAAACTAAAAAAAAAAAAAAAAAAAAAAAGAACACACACACACACACACACACACACACACACTGGAATTATTCATTTGTTCATTCATCCACAGAGTTAGACAGCATCTAGTTGGTCGTGCCAAGCACTGTGTTCATTCTCTTGAGGGGCAAGAATCTAGTAGTAAAGGGTGAATTATCGAGTCGCTACAGTGAAAGCATGCTACAGATTGCCTTTCCTTTTCAAGCTATTATATCATTGGAATCCATTTCTTTTTTAAGAAATGAAATTTTGGGGCCGGGCGGTGGCGCTGGAGGTAAGGTGCCTGCCTTGCCTGCGCTAGCCTAGGACGGACCACGGTTCGATCCCCCGGCGTCCCATATGGTCCCCCAAGAAGCCAGGAGCAACTTCTGAGTGCATAGCCAGGAGTAACCCCTGAGCGTCACAGGGTGTGGCCCAAAAACCAAAAAAAAAAAAAAAAAAAAAAAAAAGAAATGAAATTTTATCATTTCTTAATGATAATTTCTTAAAATAAAAAATTCATTTTTTATCTCATATTAAAAGTTATTTTTATATTTTCCACTATATAGACTCAATTTGAAAATGTTCTTTTCCACATTGCCCCAAATGTATTATTCTATATTCTCAGGTCTGAGTTCTGAGGCTGTTGACTTGTCTGTCAGATGCCTGTCAGGGCATTGTCTCTAGGGGTTCCTAAGGTATCTACAAGTGTTGGTAGACGTATCACTTTGATCAGAGTCTTGGCTAACAAAGATGAGTGAATCTGACATCTATTCAAAATACTAGGTGATTAGGAGACAATATCCATTCTCCTTTTGAGAATATTTTCTTATGTACATGTCAGTGAGATTCCCTTTTTGGTTTGAAAATGTATACTTTCTTTTTTGGTGGGGGAGGGAAGCTTTGGACTACACCCAATTGTGCTCAGGGTCACTCTTGGTGGAGCTATGGGACCACATGAAGTGCCAGAACCATATGTAAGATAAATACCTTACTCACTGAACTATATGTCTCTTGTCCTGGAAATTTTACACTTCTACATTTTTTTTCATAGCTATTCCTACTCTACACTACACAATTGTTTCTTTTTTTTTGTTTTTTTTTTTTGTTTTTTTTTTGGGCCACACCCGGTGACGCTCAGGGGTTACTCCTGGCTATGCACTCAGAAGTCGCTCCTGGCTTGGGGGACCATATGGGATGCCGGGGGATCGAACCGCGGTCCATCCTAGGCTAGCGCAGGTAAGGCAGGCACCTTACCTCCAGCGCCACCGCCCGGCCCCTACACAATTGTTTCTGTTTAGAGTTTCTAGATTCTTACTTTCTTTTTTTAGTTTTAGAGTTACATCTTCATTTTAACTCATTGATTTGAATTCTCTACTTTTTAAAAAATCTTTTCAGCAAGTACTTTTTGTATTTAATTTTTTATTGAGGTCATTGTGAATTACAAGTTTTTCACAGTTGTATTTTAGGCATATAGTGAAAGTGAATTAGGGCCATTCCCACCACCAGTGTTGACCTCCCTCCACCAGAGTTTCCAGCATGCATCCATACCTCCACCCTTAGCCCCATGGACTACTAGGGTAACAGGTCCATTTTGTGTTTAGCTTGCTATAGTTTGGGTCTCTTGATTCTATTGTCATTGACTTTGGCTTGGGTATTTAGATATGACCATTCTTTTCTTTTTTTTTAATTTTTTTTTTTTTTTTTTTTTGGTTTTTGGGCCACACCCGGTGACGCTCAGGGGTTACTCCTGGCTATGCGCTCAGAAGTCGCTCCTGGCTTGGGGGACCATATGGGACGCCGGGGGATCGAACCGCGGTCCGTCTCCTAGGCTAGCGCAGGTAAGGCAGGCACCTTACCTCGAGCGCCACCGCCCGGCCCCTTAATTTTTTATTTTTAATTATGAGAACAAAGATGCAAAGAAAGAGGACAAGGTAAAGCTACAGTGGAAGGACAATCACCCGTAACATAATTCTCAGAAGTCCCCTTGCTGATATACCATTCTTTTCTACTCAATACTCTTGAGACCATTTGGTCCCTGGGCCCCATTTACTTTTTTCTTTTCTCAATTTGTAGGAAGACATAGAAATATAAGGCAGAACAAAATGATTCAAGTTCTAAGGTTCTATGAAAAGGATGGGAGCCCCTATCTAGAAGATATAAATAAAATTAAAAGAAGAAAAAACAAAACACAAGGGGGACAGATGTTGTTTGTTGTTGTTGTTTGCATAGGCACAGCAAACATTGGGGAAATTAGAATGGAAAGTTTCCTTGGCCTAAGAGATACAGGGTGTCTCCACCCCTGAAGCATACTGTCATAAGACAAACTACAGGCTCAGGACATGTTGGTTGTCCAGCCCCAAGGTCTTTCTTTATGGTCCCAGGAAAAGTTCTGCTTGGTTGCGGTTATCAAAGTCAATCTTCTGTAATTAGAGATCTTGGTTTTCACACAGATCCTAGGACATTGCATCTTCTGATTTCATCTCACCATTAAGTAGTAAAGGTAGGGCAACCTGCCCTTAGATCAAGTTGTTGCTGTTTCCTCATTATTGGGGTGTCATATGAACCACCCTGGAGCAAGTTGATGCCAGAGTGGTATTAGGGCTTCCCCCAGGGGGGAGTTGATTCTTGGTAGTGGCTCAGGAAACTATGCCAGTTCTATGGTTGAGATCCAAGGTTCAAGGTTGAACAGTTGATGTCTCATCAATTGAGGCCTACGTCAAGTCTCCATGGCAAATGTTCAGGATGGAAGGCTCCCCTGCACTTTACAATTTATGAGTTCTTATCTCTATTAGTTAATAACTTCTTTCTATACATAAGATTTCCCCATTTTAGTGTGCCTATGTAAAAAGGAACAATGGTTAAAAATAAAAAGCTAGGAACCAGAGCAATGGCACAGCAGTAGGGTGTTTGCCTTTGCACATGGCTGACCTAGGACAGACCACAGTTCGATTCCCTGGTGTCCCATATGGTCCCCCAAGCCAGGAGCGATTTCTGAGCACATAGCCAGGGGAAACCCCTGAGAATTACTGGGTGTGGCCCAAAAATAAAAAAGAGGGGGCTGGTACATGGGGGTGTAAGGTTTTAAAATTTCTAAGTACTTCAAATTCTCTACTTCTATCAAAATAGAATTCTCCAGTATTAAACCAAAACATCTCCAGGGTATGGCGCTGGAGTGATAGCACAGCAGGTATCATATTTATCTTGCATTCTGCAAAACCAGATTTGATCCCCATCATTCCATATGATCCTCTGAGTGCCACAAGGAGTAAACCCTGAATGCAGTCAGGAGCAACCCCTAAGCATCACCTGGTATGGCTCCCCAACCAAAAATAATCAACCTCTCCAGTGTAGCAGAGACGTGGTAGGATATACTAAATAAGGTTGTGAGCCATTTCAAATATGTAGTAATCAACCAGAATTAATCACAGTCACGAAAGGCAGGAGTGATAGTATAGAGGATAAGTCACTTGCTTTGCATATGGTCAACCCATCTCTAATCCCCAGAATCTCATATGTTTCACTGTGGGCACCAGGAGTGATCCCTGAAAATAGAGCCAGGAATAAACCCTGAGTATAGTTTACGGTCTGACCCCAAAACAAAACAAAATAATCAATAATCGAAGGCAGGATAAAATTTCAAAGAACCATTTTTGAATGATTTTATAGTGAAGAAATGAGATACATGTAGACCCCAGTAACTATCTTTAGTGTAAATAAGGAAGGAAATAAACAACAGTATTTTGGGGGGTGGTCCCACCTGGGGATACTCTGAATCTCTTCCTGGCTCTGTGCTCATATATGTGGGATTGAACTAGGGTCAGCTGCATACAAGGCAATAACCTTAATCTCTATACTACTTCTGCAGCTCAGATTCATATTTGATTATATTCCTATACAGAAACATTGGAATAAAAGCCAGTCAGATAGTACAGAAGGTAAGAATTAGCTGTCTAGCATGCAGCCAAACTTGGTTCTCTCTCCAATACTGCCTATGGCCCCTCAAGCACCACTAGTAATGATCCCTGAGCAATGCAGGGATGGTCCAAAAATATCAAAACAAATAAAATTAAATTTAAAACAACTTGTTAGATTAGGATCCCCAGTAGATTGGAAGAAAATAACTGATGTAGGTCTTTGCCAGCAGAGACTGATACCGATTGATTTGCCCTAGAATCTTCAACCTATTCTTGTCTCTTATTGAAACACAGAATTTTCTTTTGTATTTAATACAGTGTAAAAAAATTTTGACCCAACTTTTTTTTCATCTACTATTATCTCATTTCAAACTCCCAGTCTAGCAGGGTACACATCAGAGAAATAGATTTGCTAACTTATTGGAGTTTCTCTTGTTGGTAGTTTATTTTGGGGTTTGACTTCAATTTTTATTTATGCACCATTCTAATACTGTTAGTGTAATAATTATAATACTGTTAGGGCTGGGCTGGAGAAACAATATAGGATGCAAGGCTTGCATTGCATGTAGCCAACCACATGTGATCTCTTGTGGTCTCTAAAGTTGTGACTAGCAAAATTACTCTCTGGCATTAAATTTTATGGGATTTAGCTGGCTTATTTTGAATCAAGTAAATGCCCATCTTACAAAGAGCCACAGAAAGCAAAGAAATGGCAGGCATCTTTGGCTTAGTCAAGGTCATACTCACTGTGGATACGGTGAAGAAAATGAGTTTTATCTGAAGTGCACAAATAGAGTATAGGAGAGGAATAATCTCTCTAAGAGAAGCCCAGATAAAATATCAGGAAGGGCTGATAGATGTTGGTCAGTAAAAACTCCAGGTGTTTAGCATACCACCTCTGGAAAGACTCCCTAGTCATGGTACTTGATTCTAACTTGTAGTGGTCACTCCTATCTGACAGTTTAAATTGGAGAAATAATGCCCCTCCCCCCCAAAAAAAAGCTTTCTATAAGGTTTGAGCTGTGGTGGTGGTGGAAGCACACCTGGAAGTGTTCAGGGGCTACTCCTGACTCAGTGCTCTTGGTGGTGAACTGGGGATCATAGTTCATGCCAGTGACTGAATACTGAATAAAGGACAGCAGCAGGCAAGACAACCACCTCAGCCTCAGTACTATTTCTCCAGCTCCTAAAAGCAATGTTTTGAAAGAGAGTTGAGACTCCTTAATGAAAATAAGTTTCTCAATTTGAAATACACTATTCCAAAAATGTTTTGTTTTGCTGGAGCAAAGAGATAGTACAGTGGGTAAAGTCCTTGCTTTGCATGCAGCCGATCTGCATTTTGATACCATCTGAGTTTGATACCAGCCATCCCATATGATGGTGCCAAGCCCCACCAGGAATGGTCCCTGAGCATTGAGCCAAGTGATCCCTGAGCACAGTTGGATGTAGTTCAGAAAAAAAAGGGGAAAAGCCTTTCAAAAGAGGTCAGAAAAACTGCCATAGTAATCAAGAAAAAGAAGAAGTAAGAAAATGCTTATATCTCAAAGACTAAAATTTCTGAAGCAGTTAATGAAGTGCAGCTTAATAGAATCATTTTTCTTGAGTTAGCAAAACAGTTAACTACTTTTGTATTAATCTTGTGTTATAAAAATGAGTAATTACTTGGACATTTAAATCCTCATTTAATCTGTGTTACTTCTGAGTGATGACCATGGCTACCCTAATCAGGGGTCCTCAAACTTTTTAAACAGGGGGCCAGTTTATAGTCAGACCCTTGGAGGGTCTGACTATAGTAAAAACAAAACTTATGAACGAATTCTTATGCACACTGCATATATCTTATTTTGCAATGAAGAAACAAAACAGATACAAATACAATATGTGGCCCGCGGGCCATAGTTTGAGGACCACTCAAATACACTGCCAAGAAAAGACTGAAAGAGGACATTCTTCTCAGGGGAATTTAACCCTGTTATTTCCTGCTGGTCTCGGAGTGTTGTGCTGGAGCCATGCATTACTGAACTTGACAGAGAGGTAAATGAGCTTCATCTGCCCATAGGTTTATGGAAGATTTCCGTTTTCTCTTCATTTCTGACAGCTCTGGAATGCTTCAGTCCAGCACACATAATCAGTTCAAGTGTATGAATAAAACTCTACTATATATAGTATAAGTGAATTCCAAAGCACAAACTATATATAGTTGAGCTAAATAACAAGTTCAGTCTCATGTTACTCAGCTTGGCAATCTTTAAAACATTAAACAGTTCCTTCCAGTCACTTCTTGTTGAACTCCAGTCCTTACTGGTGCCAACTTTATGCACCTTTATTTTCAGCTGGGCTGTTTTCATAAGTCTTTTTTTGGGCTTTTGTCAAGTGGGCGTTGTTCCTGTGGGATTTCCATGTACGGAGGTGACTCAAATATTTCTAGGCAGGAAGCACCCAAGGCAGGAATCTTGTGGGGATTTTTGAAAGGTTTACATATGTATTCTAAAGACAGCAGAAGAGGGAGATTAAAGGACTCACCTAAGCTCTTTGGGGCTATAAATAGGGACATATATCTTTCTGTATTTTTATAGAAACTTCATTCTGACCAGAGATATAGTACAGCAGGTAAGACACTTGCCCTGCATATGGTTATCTGGGTTCAGTGCTGAGCACCCCATACAGTGAGTACCCTGAAGCCATCAAGAGTGATTTCAGAGTTCCAAGCCAGGGTAAGCCTTGAATACAGCTTGGTTTCACCACCACCACCACCACCACCACCACCACCACCACCACCACCACCACCACCACCACCCCCCACTACCACCAAAAATAAACTAAACTAAATATTTCTCTTTTTTTTTGTTTGTTTAGGGCCACACCCAAAAGCGCTCAGGGGTTAATCCTGGCTTTGTGTTCAGAAATCACTCCTGGCAGGCTTGGGGGATCAAATGGGATGCTGGGAATCAAACCCAGGTCTGGCCCAATCAGCTGCGTGCAAGGCAAACACCCTACCACTGTGTTATCTCTCTGGCCCCCAAACTAAATATTTCTATAAAGAAATTGGCCCAGCCAATTAAACCAAGTTTACCTAAGCATACGTTTCTCACTTTTCTCTGAACTATTTCTACAAATAGGGCATTGAGAAAGCCTACAAATATTTAGACATTGAGGATGACAACATGAATAATATGGTTATTATCCTCCAGATGTTCATGGTGTAAAGCAGCATTCTACAGTATTTTTTACACCTGGGCCTGGTACCTGTCCTACATACAGTCCATTGACCAGCAGTAAGAACATGAGAACAAAGGTGGCAGACTTGTGGTCTTTATCCTTCCAACATCCGTGAACTGGTACTGGTCTGAAGATTGGTGATTAAAGAACCCTTGGGCTAAAGTACAGCAGGAGCAAGTGGATACACAAAAGTAAAAATAAGATTCTATACAACATTGTTTCTCTGAGGATGCCTTGTAAAAATTATAGCTTGGGCTCCACCTACTTTTTTATTTCCTGCCTCTGATTTAGTTCAATTTATATTTTTCCCCTTCCTATACATTCCATAGACAAATAATGAATAAATGTATTGAGTACCGGCTTGTACTGAACGTGCTGGCACTGTGTCTATATTGGACTTTTATTCCAGCCTAGAAATCAGATAGTCAACAAGTAAATATGCCATCATGATAAACAAAATAGGAAAAGGAACAACTAGTGACTTTTGGGGTGAAAGAGAAGAGAAATGTTTGCATGACAGCATGAGATTAGGGGGAAGATTCTTCAAGCTAAGATCTAATTGCTCTGAAGTAAGCAGATATTTCTGGTTTCCATACAGGGTGCTCATTCTGCATCTTACAGAAAACAGAATTAGTCCTGAAGATATTATTGATGAGCACCACATTAGAGCAAAGATAGTTGAGAGATGTTAGAGGTATTGATAGCAGCTATGGAAGCTCCACACCACTGACGACTGTCCTTTGCCAATGTCAGGATATTTGTGAGCTCCAGAAATATAGTGCTGGGGGATCATGTGGCATGCCAAGGATTGAGTCAGGGTCAGCTAAATGCAAGGCACAGCCCAAACTGCTATACTATCACTCTGCCCCTCTTCCACCTCTACTCTCTTTTCTCTTCCCCCATGTTCCTCCTTTCTCCTCTTCTCTCCTCTCCTTTCCTTTCTCTTGTTGCTCATAAATTTAAAACAGATATTGTAAGCTAATTAGAGAACACAGCCTGTACCCACAGGACAGTTAAATGCAAACAATTTTTTTTTGTTTTACTTTGTTTTGGGGTCACACCCGGTGGCTCTCAAGCTTTACTCCTGACTCTGCACTCAGAAATTACTCCTAGAAGGCTGGGGGACCAAATGGGATGCTGAGGGTTGAAACCAGGTCGGCCACTTGCAAGGCAAACTCCAACATGCTGTACTATCACTCTCAGACAAAACAGAGATGATTTTCTTCCTTTCTACCTTTCTATACATCAAGGATTCTCAGTTATGGATACATTAATCAGCTCAAAAATCAAATCCATTGGGCCGAAGAGATAATAACATGGAGGTAGGACATTTGCCTTGCTTGCAGAAGGACGGTGATTCATATAACAACATCCTATATGGTCTTTCGAGCCTGCCAGGAGCGATTTCTTTTTTTTTTTTTCTTTCTTTTTGGTTTTTGGGCCACACCCGGCGTTGCTCAGGGGTTACTCCTGGCTGTCTGCTCAGAAACAGCTCCTGGCAGGCACGGGGGACCACATGGGACACCGGGATTCGAACCAACCACCTTTGGTCCTGGATCGGCTGCTTGCAAGGCAAACGCCACTGTGCTATCTTTCCCGGACCCAGGAGCGATTTCTAAGCAGAGAGCCAGGAGGAACCCCTGAGCGCTTCTGAGTGTGACCCCAAAACAAGACAAAACAAAACAAAACAAAATCAAGTCCAAAGCCATAAATTCTCATGGGAAGCATATAATTATCATATCTCATTCAGGGTGAAAGAATGGTTGTCAGCCTCAAACCAAAAGGATAAGACTTCCAGGGTTTGACCTTTCAGTTAGGAGGTGAGTCACCCTTCCAAATCTCAGATTATTAGCTAAATATGGCTTCTATATAAAATTGAATCTTGCACCAAAAATCTATTTTCCCAGTATCTTTAGAACGGATATCTAATAACGAGTCATTCTCCTTTTGGGAACTCATTTCCTTACTCATTCAAGTCCATGGAGCCTCAGGCTGTGCAAGTGAACATCCGACATCAAGCCAAAGTGTGACGCATTGATGTACACCTAGCCCGAGTCTGATAAAGCATCTTTGTGTCTGTGGTCCTTAAAATAAACAAATTGTCCACTTATAAACTGTCTGCTTCTAACTGCCCTCGGGATACATGCACTATGTTCTCCAGGTAGCTTGAAATATCTGTTTTTAATTATCTTTCCCAAAAGAACAGCCATCACAGCTTCTGGTTTCTCTTCTCTCTTCACCTTCCTACCTCCAGCACACTAGCTGCTGTTGTCATGACGACAAGAATGAAAGCCTGGGAAGCTTATCTCTGACTCTGCCCATGCCTCCCCATAAGGACACTGTTGTACGTCAGCCAAACTGGACTCGGAAGTCTGTTCTTTATTTATACCATTAAGTCATGTTGAAATTGGCACTCGAGAGGCAAGATTACAGTGGTGGTCAGGGACTGAGGAATTCTCAAGCTTCATTTTTTAACCAGGCATCTTTCTCTTTGAATCTTCCAAGAAAATAGATGGACCACTGACAAAACAAAGTCTTAGAAAGCTTTTGAAATGCACTTCCAAATCCAGGGAGATTTCTATTGAGCACACCCAAGCCTGGTGGATATTCCTTTCAATCTAAGCCAGGTTGGTTTAAGAAGCCAGCTGGACCCCTAAGACCCCTAAAAGCTCCCCTGGTCACCTCTGTCCTGTGAGAGAGACTCTGAGAGTCAGCTTTCTGCTGGACAGATTTCCTATTTGTCTCTGACATCCTTCATATTAAAATCTTCTGTGTCTATTCTTTCCCTGTAACAGCTCAGCCAGCCAGCCAGCAGCCAAAGCCTGATACCTGGGAGCCATTTTTGATTTTTCCCTTTCCTTTACCTCCCTGATCCCTGTTCAAGTCCTGACAGTTCTACATCCAATCAAAACTCAAAGAAATCTGCTTCTCTTTATTACCTGCTTTACCACCTTTAAAATAAAAGGTGAGGGCTAAGAGACAGCTTAATGGTCTGAGTGTAGAGTTTGTATGCAAGAGGTACAGCGCCCAATTTTGATCCCTGGTACTGGGTGATGCCCGAGTACCTCAGGGAGCAAGCTGAACACAGACCAGGAGTAGTCCTCAAGTACTACCTGGTGTGGCATCAAAAAAAGGGGGGGGGGAATTCCATATCTGCTGGGATATTTTTCTTTATGTTTGGCTTATGGACCATGAGGAGGGGTGCTCTGAGGTAATTCCTGTTGCACTCAACCTGCCAGCTATGGTAGGTCAATTTTAACAGCATAATGATTGTTCTCTCTGATTCCATTTCCTTCCACTGAAGTGCTTCTCCTGAAAACAGCTAGAGGGAGCTTTATAAAAAGACAAGTCAAATTTGTCCTTTGCTCTTTAAGACTCTTTATGGTCTAATATATTCAGAAAAAAAAAAACATGGGCTAACAGGGTCTTGCCCAGAGTTCTCTCAGCACCCTGTCAGGCCTCATCTTATCCCACTCTCCACCTGGCACTGCTTCAGTCACACTTTTCTTCTTTCCACTCCCCAAGCAACTTGCAAATATGTCTTTAATTTCCTCCAAAACCAGACAGTTGCCATCAGTCCTAGTTACCTCACCAAACTCTCCCACCTCCAAGTCTTTCCAGTTTCTACTCCTCCCAGAACACAGTTCCCATCTTTTCCAGATCTTTACATGGTGACTGTTTCCTTCTCAGCCTTGACATCTTAGTTGAATATTATCTCCTCAGCAAGGTCTTCCAGTTAAATAATCTCTCCCACCAATGATTACTGGGATATCCTGTTGGTTTCCTACCCAATTTGGCAGATAAATTTCTCTTGTTTTCTTTTTTTTGTAATGCCCAGTGGATGCTCAGGAACCAATCTTGTGGTGTTTAGGGATCAATTCTGGGTGCTCAGGGGACCATATGTGCCTGGGGATGGAACTGCGGACAGCTGCATGCCAGCAGGCACCTTATTTCCTGTACTCTCTCTCCAACCTAGGAAGGTAAATTTCTTAAGAACAGGGGCTAGATAGGTTTTGTTTGTTTGGTTTGGTTTGGTTTTTTGGGCCGCACCAGGCAGTGCTCAGGTGTCATTCCTGGTTTTGTGCTCAGAAATAGCTCCTGGCAGGCTCGAGGGACTATATGGGATGCCAGGGATCGAACACAGATCAGCTACATGCAAGGCAAATGCCCTCTAGACACTGTACTATTGTTCCAGCCCCAAGATAGGTTTTATTTATCATTAATGGTACATATAAAAGCATAATTAATATCTATTAGAAACCTGAATTATGTTTCCTAAAATTCTACTAGTGACTTCTGCAGCAAAGAAGGCATAGGAAATTCTCTTAGTTCTTCCTTCTTTTTCAAGTAGGGTCTGTGATGGATGGAATTCAACTTAAATGGTACAAATGATGACATTTTCAGTTAAATGATTAGTAACTAAGGGATGGGAATGGGCCAATAGAATCAACACAGAACCAAGGAGATAATATGAAAGGTAAAGCACTTGCCTTGCATGTGGCTGACCAGGTTCAATCCTAAGTGCTTTTCTGAGCATTGTCAGCCAGAGGTCATTCCAGAATGGAGTCAGGAAGATCCCCATGCAAAACCTCCAGAAAGGATGTTGAGATACCAAAGACTCACAAAAACAGGGAAGACTTACACCCAGATAATGGGGAGTACAGGGAGTGCACTGTGGAGAAAGGGTCACCCAGGAAGACACCTAGTCTCTTTTTGGTTTTTATTTTGGAACCATACCCAGTAAGGATTAGGAGTTGCTCCTGGATCAGTACTCAGAAATTACTCTTGGAGATGCTCTATCTCATATGGGATGGAGAATTGAACCAGGGTCAGCGGCATACATGGCACATGCTGTACTCATTGTTCTATTGCTCCAGCCCCTAGACACTTAGTCTTGAAGATATCGACACCAGCAGATTGGAGTAGCTAATCAGAAACAAATGGAGAAATATTGCATCCTCTCCACTTCCTCTCTCATCTTGAAATGTCCCTCCTTGGGATTTTGGGCCATCGAAACTGAAAGCCAGCTAGCAGGAGAACCCAGGTGATGGATCTATATAGAAAACAGCCCTCCAGAGCAAATGATAAATAGAATGATCAACACAGATGTTGACTCTGAGCAGCTGAAATCCACCTTGGCCTTGCTCCCACAATTCAGAGCAGTGGTTTTTCAGCACCAGTATACAGACTAGCAGTTATAAACTAATTTAGAGCTCCATCCGCTGTGGGACTTGTGCGTGGAATACTCTTATGCCTAAGAAAAAATCATTTGGATTTCTAAACCACCAGCTTACTAATAAACTTGGCAGCACAATTCTTCAGGGTGTGGGAGCCTGCCTTTATAGTGAATGAGTGGGTGGGGTGTTTTATTATTAATAAGCACAGCCTACTCAAGATAGAGAAAACTCTATTTGGCCTCTTTATAAATTGGATTATGAAACATCTTGATGATATATATATATAACATTACCTACAAAATATTTGAGACCAAAATTTGGAAAAATTTATTTCTAGATTCTTTCAAGACAATTTCAGAGCAAATGAAGCTAGATTTATAATTTCTGCTCCATAAGTGCATTATGCCTTTGAGTTAAAGGTTTTATCCTGCTTTGAACTGTTGTTATGTGAGAATGTCCACTTCTGAGTAATTTTATTTAACAAACACAGCTGATTTTAGAGTTATGAAGTATCTTGAAATTTTGAAAGGTTTCACAGTCATATACTGCAAAAGTGTAACTTTAGTACTGGAACCAGGTCAGGGGCACATATCTGGGGGAATTGCTGTATTGAGCGACAATTTCTCCACAATGAAGTTCTTTTTTTTTTTTTTTTTTTTTTTTGGTTTTTTTTTTTTTTTTTTTGTTTTTTGGGCCACACCCGGTAACGCTCAGGGGTTACTCCTGGCTATGTGCTCAGAAGTTGCTCCTGGCTTGGGGGACCATATGGGACACCGGGGGATCGAACCATGGTCCGTCCAAGGCTAGAGCAGGCAAGGGCTTACCTTGCCTTTAGTGCCACCGCCCGGCCCCCCACAATGAAGTTCTTATTTGAGAATATTATTCAAATGCTCAAACCGCTACACTGAATGTCTCAATAGGATGTGCCATGGGACAGCAGAGCCACTACCTGATTGTTCCTTTGTTAATTAAGTGTGAGTTCTGTGAACAGAGTCCCTGAACAGCCAACAGCCAACAGCCACCTCGCTTTCAAATCATTTTCCTCTTTGCTTTAAAATGTGCTAAATTTGGGGCCGGAGAGATAGCACGGAGGGTAAGGCATTTGCCTTGCATGCAGAAGGACGGTGGTTCTAATCCCAGTGTCCCATATGGTCCCCTGAGCCTGCCAGGAGCGATTTCTGAATGTAGAGCCAGGAGAAACCCCTAAGCGCTGCCTGGTGTGACCCCCCAAAAATGTGCTAAATTTAAAAAACAAGTGTTACCAATATTTAATTTAAGTGACCTCTTAGCTCTGTATAAACAGAAAGCATACAATATATTTATTATGTTAGTTGATTTATTTAGACTTAGAAAATAATAGAATGCAATTTCAGAGATTAAATTTTCTTCTTTCCACTGTGTAGAAAAAGAGGTGATTGCCCTCTAAGTCATCAAAAATTAGAAATGCTGAAGGAAAATTTCAATCTGTCCCTAACTTCCCTATGTTCTGAGGTTTCAAAGACAAAAAATGTCTCTCCTGAAAGAAGTATATCCCAAGAGAAGGCAACAGGATAGATGGTAAAGTGAAATATAAGCTCAGTGGAAAAACACTTGGGAAGCCACTTTGTAGCAGTAAAAATCTTAATTGGATCACCTAGGACTTTATTCCCTAATGATATGCACCAGGTGTTTCTGCTTCCACTGAATCAGCTCTGCATTATTCATTCCTGTTTTAGAAATGACACATACTGCTGGGGTGTATCCAGCTGAAAAACCATCAGCTTAAAGTGCAATATTTTTAAAATGTGTGTGTGTATATATATATATATATATATATATATATACATATATATCTATATATCGAGAGATACATAGTTCCTGATTCACCCTCTGAGGACTGGCCCAAGTGTGTCACACAGGATGAATGATGAAGTGGAAGTAAAGCAGTTCAACATCTATAAATGTAAAAACAGTAACTGCAGTTCCACAGAAACTAAGCTGAAGCAAAGCAAGACATTTACTGGCTTTTCTTAGAAACCTCCCAAAGGTGGGAGAAATATGTGTGAGATGGGGGATCTGGTTTATCCCAAGATTGGAAATTTGTCTGCTAGAGTCAACCAACTGAGTGGATGAAAAGGATTAGTGCAGGTTCTATCTGGCAGGCGCCTCAGTAGAAATCCATATGCTCCCTGACACTAATTATAATTATATTTCCATCATTCCCAGGTTATGTTCTTAGCAAGACGAGGAGCCAGCTCTCTCCCTAGGAAGCCTCCTGTTGTGAAATCATCTTTGGCAATGAATCTTTAACAAAAGATCAGGAACTTGACATTTATTTTTAAGCATGAGATGAAAATGTGTGCGTGTTGGAAGCAGATATAGGGACAGGAAGAGCTTCTAAGCAGTTGCAGGGAAGAGGTGTGGAATAGGATGAAACATTATGGGTCATATCACTGGCTTTATTTGGGTTTTGTTTTTTAGCAGCCACACCTGAGTAGCTCAGGAGCTATGACTGGCTTGGTAATCAGAAGACCATGCAATGTCTAGGATTGAAGATCCAGCAGACAAAAGGTCTCCCACCCTTTGAGATATTTCCCTTGCCTTGGTTTCATTTTTGGGAAACAGTAACTAATGATTAGGTACAGAGTATATAAACTAACGTTGAGTTTTTAATTTTTAAAAGTATAATAGTGGTATCTTGTGCTTGCAATTTTGAACAAGGTATGACTTTTTTTCAACTGATGATCACCAACAGTGGTTAAAATAAAAATGTAAGGTCATAGTCTAAGAAACAGAAAAGTTCATTATTTTCATTCTAATGACCAAAGTGTTGTTCTCTGTTTTTTTGTTTGTTTTTGTTTTTTATTAATTCTCAAAAGGAGGGGGCTGAAGAGATAGTACAATGGGTAAGGTACTTGCCTTGCATGTGGCTGACCCAGGTTTGATCCCCAGTATCCCATATGATAACCCAAGTCCTACCATGAGTGATCCCTTAGTGTAGAGCCAGCAGTAAACCCTGAATACAGCACTGGAGAGATAGCATGGAGGTAGGGTGTTTGCTTTGCATGCTAAAGGATGGTGGTTCAAATCCCGGCATCCCATATGGTCCCCCGGGCCTGCCAGGAGTGATTTCTGAGTGATGAGCCAGGAGTAACCCCTGAGCACTGCCGGGTGTGACCCAAAAACCAACAACAACAAAACAAACAAAAACTCCTGAATACAGCTGGGTAGGACACAAAAATCTAATAGGTAGAGCCAGGAGTAACCCCTGAGCGCTGCTGGGTGTGACCCCCTCAAAAAAAAAACCCAAAACCAACCAAACAAAAAAAAAAAAACCCTGAATACAGCATGGTAGGACCCAAAAATCTAATATATAAATTTTCAAAAAAAGGGGGGGGGGCGGAGAGATAGCTCAGCGATGTTTGCTTTGCAAGCAGCCGGCCCAGGACCTAAGGTGGTTGGTTCAAATCCAATATGGTCCTTCAGGCCTGTCAGGAGCAATTTCTGAGTGTAGAGCCAGGAGTAACCCCTGAGCACCGCTGGGTGTGGCCCAAAAACAAAACAAAACAAAACAAAACAAAAAGGCCCAGGAGATAAATACAATGGGCTAAATGCAATACTACATGTAAAGGATCTTGGATTTGAGTCTTCAGTACCTTATGGTCCCTAAGCAACTTTAGGAGTGATCCCTGAGCACTAAACTCAAATACTTCCTGAGTACCACCAAGTATTGTTCAAAAACAAAACAAAATAAAATCCCCATAAATAGAATGTACATTCTAAACACAAACAAATTTGTGTTTGTTTTTTTGTTTTAGGGTCACACGTGGTGAGATTCCGGGACTACATCCTACTCAGTGCTCAGAGATTACTCCTGATAATGTGCAAGGGACCAATGAAGTGCTAGGAACTCAATCCAGGCCTTCTGCAAGCAAGACAAATACTCGACCCTTGGCACCATCTCTCAGACCTTCATATTTGCGACTTTATTAAATTGAGTTAAGATTGGTTTGGGCCAGGGGTGGCGAACAGGATTTTTACCCTCACTCAAAATGGCAAAATGCAATATGTGTTCAATATATTATTGGGTTTTTTTGGGGGTTTTTTTTTTTTTTTTTTTTTTTTTGGTTTTTGGGCCACACCCAGCGGTGCTCAGGGGTTACTCCTGGCTGTCTGCTCAGAAATAGCTCCTGGCAGGCACGGGGGACCATATGGGACACCGGGATTCGAACCAACCACCTTTGGTCCTGGATCGGCTGCTTGCAAGGCAAATGCCACTGTGCTATCTCTCCGGGCCCTCAATATATTATTATTAAAATTAGATGCTTTTGTGTGAGTGTTTGTCTGTTTTGGCAGGTCACTGCCGTGGTGTGGCTCTCTGACTCTCACAGTTTAAAATTTTGGCTCTTTGTGTCAAACTTGTTCGCCACCCCTGGTTTGGGCAGGAAGGTTGACTAAGGTAAGGGTTCTTACATGCAATGAGAATTTTTCATTCCCACATTGTCCATCTATAGTAGGAAATATCTTCAATATTAATTTCAAAATAATAGATATGGGAGCTGGAAAGACAGTACAAGGGTTAGTGCTTGCGTTGCACACAGTTGACTCCAGTTCAATGCCAGCACCACATATGACCCCCTGAGCAACACCAGGAGTGATCCCCAAGCACAAAGCCAAGATTGAGCCCAAATCACCATTGGATGTGGCCCAACCACTTCACCTTCCCCAAGTAATGAATATGGAAGATGCATGGTTGTTAGAAAATGACCAAATTAGACAAGGATGTCAACTTCTCTCCGAAAGAGAGATCATTTAAGTCTAATGACCTAGAGCATTATAGTGATTGGTATTAAATTACTAAATTAAAATGAAATCTATTAAAATTCAATGTAGTCTATCATCAAGTAGAAAGTAGTAAATACTCTAAAAATGTCTGTTTACACAAATTTAGTTCAGATGTAACTTAAAGGCAGAACAAAATTCAACATAGAATTTTTTTAGGGGGAGTAAGGGGTTGATCTGGGACTCCTCTAACTTTTTGGACAAAGGTTCCTAATTCTATTTTTTTCTTTTTCTTTTCCAAAGCTATTATTTTTTCCTATCTTAAAGAAACTTTAGCCAAGTAAATGTGTTCACATTTATATATAAGTATGAGATCAAATGAAAGGCTTTCATTTAAAAAAGGAAACCACATGTTATTGAATACTGAGGTGTTTCGTGCTAATGGACCTGCTAATGCACTATAAAAACTCACTGCAGGTGGATAAATTACCCTCGCTTGTAATGGATTTTTTAGAAGTAGAACATTTATACTGGTTCTCATGTTTTTATGTGTAGATTTTTTTCCATTACAATATAACAATTCAATTTCTATTTCAAAATCTGATTGCCATTATTATATCTCTTAAGAAATATTTCTGGAAACCATTAACCTTTACTTGTACTTGGGTCTATTTTTTTGATTACTTGTTTGTTTTGGGGTCACACCCAGCTGTGTTCAGGGCTTGCTCCTGACTCTGCACTCAGGGGATCACTCCTGATGTGGCTCAGACCATGTGGGATACCAGGAATCAAAACTAGGTTGGCCACATGCAAGGAAAGAAACTTACTGTTCTCTTGTTCTGGATACTTTGGGTATATTTTTATTTTCTTGGTTTGACATGGTAAAATTTTCTTTTCTCCCTGCAGGTGAAAATGATAATAGTCTGGAGATAAAAATATAACAGTTCCCCATTGCTAGGGCAAATGAATGTATCCCCAGAGCAGGAACAAGAACAGTGGTAGAGGGTCTGGAGCACTTTGGTGGTGGGAGGGAGGTACGGTAACTTTGTACATTAAAAAACTATAAAATTTGGGGGCCCAGAGAGATAGCACAGCGTGTTTGCCTTGCAAGCAGCCGATCCAGGACCAAAGGTGGTTGGTTCGAATCCCGGTGTCCCATATGGTCCCCTGTGCCTGCCAGGAGCTATTTCTGAGCAGACAGCCAGGAGTAACCCCTGAGCACCGGCCGGTGTGGCCCAAAAATCCAAAAAAAAAAAAAAAAAAAAAAAAAAAAAAAAACTATAAAATTTGGGGCTGTAAGGTAGTATGGTGGGGTAGAGCAGAAATTAATGAAATTAAAACATTAAAGAAAACATGAATGTTAACACTATCGTCACGATGTTACCTAAACTTTAACCAAACTAGTTAATTTTAAAAGAATGTCCTTTGAAGGTCTGCTTTATCACTTCTATTATCATACTGTTAATATTTTCTTAGTGTTCAGATTGTTTGCTAACCATTTTATATGCATTCCCTTTTAAAAGTCTTTAATATTCTACATATTTGAGTTTCTTTACAACTCAATGAGAGAGGTAATAATATCTAATAAGGTGGTATTCCTTACTTGCTGTGATATTTGTTGTCCCCCAAGGCTAAATATTAATCTTACCTAGATGGGATCTATGTTGGTAATTGGAGTGGTCTGGGGGGAGGGTGAAAAAAAAACAGCTGGAAGAAAGACACAGGAAATGGAGAGAGATTAGAGACAGTATGGATGCAGAAGAGCAAGAAAGAGGCTGATTAGTTTAAAGGCCATGTGAGGAATAAGCACATGTGGTTAGGGCCTTAATAAAACTTTATGTCTCCTGAAACTTCATCTGATTGACTGCTGGTGGATTATTTCCTCACCGTTACCCTGATACCTACAGACCTGCCTGGCTGTAGGGGGCTGCTGGCGCTGGGCCAGGCTATGAAAGGCCTCACCATCCATTGACCATGCACCAACTAGGACTTTTAGAATTACTATTTCATGCAACAATATTTTTTCTGGCTCAACAATCAAGATTTTTTATTAAGGCAACCACTCTCTGACCCTCCTTTTTCTTCATTTTTACTTTCTTTGGATATTATATATTCATCAGTATCTGCATCTATTTTGTTCATCTATTCATCCCAGAATGCTGTCTTCTATTAACCATCTCCATACCTCTTTTTATCAATACAGTAACTGATGCAACCCCACTCCCCTCACCCCTGACCGAGGTTTAGGACTGCCAGCTGGCTTCTTTGGCTCCAGAACCCTGCAGGTCTTCTGCTGTCAGTAAGCCAAGCTCTGAGTCCTTAAAATCCAGTGCCTCAATAATCACACCCAAACAGAGAAATCGACCAAAAAAATAGATAGGTAAATAAAAATAATAATAATAATAAATGAAGATAAAATAATATATAAAAAATAAACAATGTTTTGTGCTTATTGGTTTTTTGTTTTTTCCCTCCTGCCCTGGCACTGGTGGAGTGTTTTCACCTTCTTTTTTCTCCTTCGTCTCTCAAACCGATCATGAGAGCCTCTAGAAGAATTCCGCTTATTTTCGGTGTATTAGATTTTTACCCCAGTTTATTACTTTTCTCTTCTTCAAACAAAACCATGTAACTTGAACTAGCTAGTCCTGCCCCCCAGTTAGAGGGGGAAATAAGGGAGGCACCAGGACCAAACAGGCGCAAGACTACTAAGTAGTAGGCTAGATACAGAGGGAACCACATATTCTAGCAACCCTGGTGGTGAGGAAAGAGGATATGGGAGGTAGGACAAAAACGGAGGTGCAGGCAGGACAATTTGGTGATGGGAATTCCCCCTGATTTTATGTAAATATGTACCTAAAATATTATTGTCAACAATATGTAAGCCACTATGATCAAAATAAAAATTATATTAAAAAAAATCCAGTGCCTCTGAACTTCTTTCTTGCTGAGGGTTCCCATCACCAGCATGTTCTTTGTGGAACATGAAAATGATGTGTACTCTGGGCCTGGTGTGTAATATGATTCTCTACTGGGTCTTCCGGCTACACATAAAATATCTACACAAACATGATTATGTCTCTCTTGATTTTCTCCTTTACCATGTGTCTGGGTAATTCAGACATTTTAAGTTCACTCAGAGTGGACCAGAGTTTGTCCAGCCTCTGATCAACAATGGGTATAGAAAAAGAAACACACACACACACACACAATCACACACCTCACAACCAGGACTGAAGTAATAATACAGCAGATTAGGTGCTTGCCTTGTAAGTGGGCAACCCAGGTTTGATCTCTGGCACCATGTGTCATCCCCCAAGTCTACCAGGAGTGATCCCTGTGTGCAGAGCCAGGAGCAAGCCCTGAACACTGATAGGTATAACTCCTCCCCAACCCTCACTCCCTCTCCTCTCCCTCAAATCCACAACCAACCAATTTACAGTTTAACACAGTGACTTCCTGATAGTCAGGAGAGGGATTGAGGTGGATGCTGGACATGTACAAAAGCTTATTTTGGGGGGGGAGGAGGGCAGAGAGATAGCACAATGGTGGGTCATTTGCCTTGCAGATGGATGGTGGTTTGAATCCCTGCATCCCATATGGTCCCCCGAGCCTGTGTGCAGAGCCAGAAGTAACCCCTAAGCACTGCCAGGTGTGACCCAAAAACCAAAAAACAAACAAACAAAAAACTGTTTTTGTTAGATGAGACCATTATAGTGGGTTTTCATATCTGAGAGTGCTAACTCTAAACTCAGATAAGGTACCTTTGCAGGCCAGAATTCACAGGAGTCTGGGGGGGTCAAATCGATCAGGGCCATGCTAGCTGGCCCTACCCACATCCCAGCACCCTGGCCTTCATATATCAGACTGACCCAACTGAGCACTTAATGCTATTTGAAACTCTGTCACTCTATTGAATCTAGAGATTGGCCTTCAGGGTATTTTTTGTTTTTGTTTTTTGTTTTTGGGGTCACAACCGGCAGCACTCAGGGGTTATTCCTGGCTCTACACTCAAAAATCTCTCCTGGCAGGCTTGGGGGATCATATGGGATGCCGAGATTCGAACCACCGTCCTTTTGTATGCAAGGCAAATGCCTTACCTCTAGCGCCACCTCTCCGGCCCCTGGCCTTCAGTTTTTATGCTCTCCCACCACAGAAATAAAGGAGGGTCTGGTCTTTTTATTAGCAACCAAAGAAGATGTCTGGCCTTTGGAATTTTTAAGTGTGTTAATAGTTCTCAGTTATCCACTAGACTCCTGTAGAACATCAATGTAATAACCAACTCACTGTCTTTATATATTGTCTATATCCTCCCTTTGATCTACTCTTGTCTGCATTATGTTGTACCTGTCTGGGAATTCTCTCCACAGACACATCCTCCTTAGTCATAAACAGTGACTTTTTTTTTTTTGGTTTTAAGACACCTGTCTCACGAGCATCTGGTCATGAGTTCAAATACTTATTTGTCCCACATATGCAAAGCATGACCCAGGCAGCTCTGCTCTCTGTGATCCCTGGCATCAGCTGTACCATAGCTATGTATGTATTCAGAGTTACCAGAATGACAAAGAAGGGCAATAGGTAAAAAAAAAAAAAAAAAAAAGTCAATCAACCCACAGAAAGTGCCAAGCAAAGAGTTGCTTCTGGGGACCTGCATCAACCTGTGATACACTTGAGGCCCAGGTGCTGCCATCATCTGGGAGTGGACCTTCACCATTAAGTGCAACCAGGAAACAACAGGTTTTCTGGGTAGAAGATGAAAAAGACTCATGTCTTTTCTTTGGTAGATACACCTGACTGAGCTCAGGATTCACTCTTTTTTTTTCGGGGGGGGGGGGTGTCACACCCGGCAGCGCTCAGGGGTTACTCCTGGCTCTATGCCCAGAAATTGCTCCTGGCAGGCTCCAAGGACCGTATGGGACGCCGGGATTCGAACCACCGTCCTTCTGCATGAAAGGCAAACGCCTTACTCCATGCTATCTCTCCGGCCCTCAGGGTTTACTCTTGGCTCTGTGCTCAGGGATCACTTCTGTGGAGCTTAGAGGATCCTATGGGATGCTGGGGGGTTGAATCAGGCTGGCCATGTACAAGGCAAGTGATTTCCCCCACTGTACTATCTCTCTAACTCCAAGGCTCCATGCCTTTTTTTACCCCATTGTATTTAGGTATATTCACAAGGTTATTTATAAATATTAACTAAATGCAAATATCGATGGAAGCATTTGCTAAGTGCTACAAAGAAAGAGCTAGAGTAGATAAAAATCAATGTTCTGGGGAGGCAGCTGAATGCTGCTGCCCTTCAAGCTGAGTCTCCCCTGGATCTGAGAAGGAGCTTAGAGGTAAAGAATAGGTTTTGCATATTTGAGACCTTGAGTTTCAATCCTGGTACAAAACAAGCAGAACCAAACCTGGGAGAGCACCATCTCTTGAGTTAGAATGCCCACACTCTACCAAGTGGTGGAACCTTAAATGAGTCCTTCACCTTTCTGAGTTTTTGTAAATAATATTTCCCACCTCTAGGTGGTGGGGAAGTTGAATCTAGTATACCTGAAGTATTTTTAGGCCATGTTCAGCACTTAGAGCTTTCTATCAGCTGTCTAGACATACAACTAATATGATAATATTATAAAATGTTTGTAATATAAAATTTCTATTATATAAATTTATATTACTATAACATTAGAACACACATGCACATAAAAGACATGTGACTGAACATGGACCCGACATCCTATATGGTCTCCTGAGCCTGCTAAGAGTGATTTCTGAATGCAGAGCCTGAGCATTGCTGGGCGTGGCCCCCCATAAAACAAAATCAAAACAAAATCCAAAACAAAACAAAAATTAGGGTAATATTCAGCTACGAAAACACGAATTCTTTTTTTTTTTTTTTTTTTTTTTTTGGTTTTGGGCCACACCCGGCGGTGCTCAGGGGTTACTTCTGGCTGTCTGCTCAGAAATAGCTCCTGGCAGGCACGGGGGACCATATGAGACACCGGGATTCGAACCAACCACCTTTGGTCCTGGATCGGCTGCTTGCAAGGCAAAACACGCTGTGCTATCTCTCCGGGCTCCGAAACACAAATTCTTATCAGGCAGCTGTTCACCGCCAGGCACTACCATAGCTATTTCTTATGGCAGCAGCTTCAATCTTCAGACCCAACCTGTGAAGACAGTTTTTTTTTTTTTGTCTGTGAAGACAGTGTTTTATCAAGGAGAAGCTAAACCTAGAAATTCCTCTATATTCAAACTGGCAAAAACTTATTAGTTATATCCTACATATTTAAATTTTTTTGTTTTCAGGTTTGGGCTTTTTCTGTGACTGTGATCCTCTCTGGAGAAGCCTGAGGCCACCAGACTATGCTTCTCAAATTGCCAATACACAGCAGCTAGGCCACAAAAGCAGAGCCAGGCTCAGCTTTCTTGTGGGCACCCCTGCTCCTTTCTCACACAAGCTGCCAGCACTGTGGCTTTGGTAGAGGACTGTTTCAGAGTCGGCCTCATGCAGGCCAATGATGATGTCAGGGACAGTCCATAGTTGCTGAGCCAGCATCCTCTGACCATTGCCTGCTCTAACAGCTTCCTGGTTTTCCTCCAAGGGGTTCTGTGGGGTGGCTCTGCCTCAGCTCCAAGGGCAGCTGTATCTGGCACATTCTTCCTGCTCCCTCTCTTTCTCTCTCTTCATCTCTCTTTCCTTCACACCCATTTTCCTCCTTCACTCCCTCACTTTCCTCCTTTTCTTCCTTCCCTCTCTCCCTCCCTCCTTTCTTTCTTCCCTCCCTCCCTCCTTTTTTCCCTCCCTCCCTCCTTTTTTCCCTCCCTCCCTCCCTCCCTTCCTTCCTTCCTTCCTTCCTTCCTTCCCCCTCTCCCCAACCCAGCAGTGCTTGAAGTAAGGTGTCTGCCTTGCAAGCGCTAGCCCAGGAAGGACCGCGGTTCAATCCCCAGGAGTTCCATATGGTCCCCCCAAGCCAGGGGCAATTTCTGAGAGCTTAGCCAGGAGTAACCCCTGAGCATCAAACAGGTGTGCCCCCCAAAAAAAAATAAAGTGCTGGGGCCCAAACTTGGGGTTCCCATATGCAAAGCATTCACACTAATTCTTGAAGCTATCTTTGCAGACTGCAGGATTTTCTACTGGTATTAATGATATTTTTCTTTTTCTGTGTAGAACTATAAAGATATCTAACCTGTCCCTGCTGATCACCTTCTCCCTGTCATTGAATAGAAAGATGCTGGCAACTCAGTAGGTCTGGTATGGGCCCAGAGGAACTGAAACATCTGACTTTAGATATGCCTGAGGCCATTTTATTTCTAACTTTTTAGTTACATAGACAGTACATTTCTTTTAGATGGTTTAAGTTGGGTTTTTCTCTTACTTATAAAAACCTAGGGCCCGGAGAGATAGCACAGCAGCGTTTGCCTTGCAAGCGGCTGATCCAGGACCAAAGGTTCGAATCCCAGTGTCCCATATGGTCCCCTGTGTTTGCCAGGAGCTATTTCTGTGCAGACAGCCAGGAGTAACCCCTGAGCACCGCTGGGTGTACCCCTCCACCCCCCCCAAAAAAGAAAAAAAAAACCCTAATTCCGGAACCGGAGAGATAGCATGGAGGTAAGGCGTTTGCCTTTCATGCAGAGGTCATTGATTCGAATCCTGGCATCCCATATGGTCCTCTGAGCCTGCCAGGAGCAATTTCTGAGTGTGGAGCCATGAGTAACCTCCTGAACACTGCCAGGTGTGACCACAAAAAACAATCAACCAAACAAACAAACAAACACCTAATTCCTGATAGTCATTTATTCAGTCAGTATTGAATGCCTTCAGTGGGCCCAACATTGTTCAAGTGTAGGAAGATAACAATGAACAAAATAGGTGTCATCTGCAAAAGCACAGGAACTGGATAGAAAAGGAGGGCTAGAGTAGTAGTATAGAGATTTAAATGCTTGCCTGCAGCAACCAACTTCAAGTTCAATCCCTAGTCCCCCAAACACCATCATAAATAATCCCTGAGCACCTCTAGGGAAGGCCTCCAAACAAAAACAATCAAATGGGGACTGCCTTGATACTACAGCAGGTAGGGTTCTATCCTTGCATATTACTAACAACATTTGATCTCAGCATCACATATGATCACCTAATTCTCCCAGGAGTGATTCCTGAATGCAGAGACAGGAGTAGCCCCTGAGCATCACAGAGTGTGGCCCAAAACAACAACAATTAAAAAAAAAACACAATCAAAAAAGAAGCTTGAAATAACTGAACGAAATAACTGAAGTTAGGAAGGGTGTCCACCAGCTGGAAAAGAGTATCAAAGGGAGGGAGCAGAGGCATAGTTTATGCCCAGCAGAGGCCAAATGGCATCGTAGCTTATACATATTCTAGTGGTTTTTAAAGAACTTTTTACATATATTCATGAGAGAGAATGCTGAGCATGTGCAATTGAGGAAAATAGAATGAACATGCATCACATGCACAGAGAATGGCTGAGCAGGCTCATGCAAGCGTGGTCTTGACTGCAGGTCAAGACAGGCCCCATTGCTCAGCTTACACAGGCTAGTATTGTCTGCCCAGGGGTCTGAGTTCTTAGCAACAAAAAAGTGTTCTTTAAAGTTTCACTGGGGGTCCAATTAGCTTCTCCCAGAGAAAGATGGTCACGTCCTTCAAACTGCAAGCCTCATACTAGTATGTTTTCATTTTTCTTGACCCCAGAGAGTTTTTTTAAATTTCTGGGAAGTGGGGTGAGTTGAGATGGGTGTGGGCATAAAAGAGGCAAAGTTGGGTCCAGAGAGATAGCACAGTGGTGTTTGCCTTGCAAGCAGCCGATCCAGGACCAAAGGTGGTTGGTCAAATCCCGGTGTCCCATATGGTCCTCCGTGCCTGCCAGGAACTATTTCTGAGCAGACAGCCAGGAGTGACCCCTGAGCACCGCTGGGTGTGACCCAAAAAACCAAAAAAAAGAGGCAAAGTTGCAGAAAGTTTTGACATAGGCAAAGCCTTTGTTGATCTAGGCCTGACATTTGGAACTTACATTCCAAAAGCTAAGAAAACAAAGGAAAAAGTAAACATACACACTTCATATATTTTAAAAAGTAACCACATATTTTTTTAAAAGTACAAAACAAGTAAATACACAGACTTAAAAAGATTTTTTTAAAGTAGAGTAAAGAAACATGGGGCTGGAGCAATGGCACAGCCATAGGGGGCGTTTTGCCTTGCACCGGCTAATCAGGACAGACTGTGGTTCCATCCCCTGCATCCCATATGGTTCCCCCAAGCCAGGAGTGATATCTGAGCCCATAGCCAGGAGTAAACTCCTGAGCATCACTGGGTATAGCCCAAAGAAATCCAGAAAGAGAAAGAAAGAAATCCAGAAAGAAAAAGAAAGAAAGAAAGAAAGAAAGAAAGAAAGAAAGAAAGAAATGAAAGAAGAAAGAAAGAAAGAAAGAAAGAAAGAGAGAAAGAAAAAAGAAAAAAGGAAGAAAACAAAGAAATATAGGAAGGAAAGGAAGAAAGAAAGAAAGAAAGAAAGAAAGAAAGAAAGAAAGAAAGAAAGAAAGAAAGAAGGAAGGAAGAAAGGAAGGAAGGAAGGAAGGAAGGAAAGAAAGAAAGAAAGAAAGAAAGAAAGAAAAAAGAAAGAAAGAAAGAAAGAAAGAAAGAAAGAAAGAAAGAAAGAGAAAAAGAGAGAGAGAAAGAAAGAGAAAGAAAGAGAGAGAAAGAAAGGAAGAAAGAAAGAAAGAAAGAAAGAAAGAAAGAAGAAAGAGAGAGAGAAAGAAAGAAAGAGAGAGAGAAAGAAAGAAAGAGAGAGAAAGAAAGAAAGAAAGAAAGAAAGAAAGAAAGAAAGAAAGAAAGAAAGAAAGAAAGAAAGAAAGAAAGAAAGAAAGAAAGAAAGAAAGAAAGAAAGAAAGAAAAAGAAGAGAAAGAAAAAAAAGAAAGATAAGAAGAAGAAAGAAAGAAAGAAAGAAAGAAAGAAAGAAAGAAAGAAAGAAAGAAAGAAAGAAAGAAAGAAAGAAAGAAAGAAAGAAAGAAAGAAAGAAAGAAAGAAAGAAAGAAAGAAAGAAAGAAAGAGGGAGGGAGGGTAGGGAGGGAGGGAGGGAGGGAGGAGGAGGAGGGGAGGAAGGAAGGAAGGAAGGAAGGAAGGAAGGAAGGAAGGAAGGAAGGAAGGAAGGAAGGAAGGAAGGAAGGAAGGAAGGAAGGAAGGAAGGAAGGAATAGTACAGTGGATAGGCACTCAGCTGACCCAGGTTCAATCTCTGGCACACCACATGGTCCCCTCAAGCCAGCTAGGAGTGATTCCTGAGTGCAGAGCCCGGAGCACAGTTGGGTGTGGTAAAAACAAACAAACAAAGTCAAAACTTAAACACAAAGACTTCATATATTATTCAGAGGTAACTTTTGTGGGGGAAAACAGAAAAGCTTAGGCAGGAGAGAGGGAAGGGACACCCTTTTAAGAGTTCTGGGAAAGGCCTTTGTGTGCAGGGGGCTTTGAGAGCAGAGACATCAGGGCATCGAGGGAGTCATGAGGAAGTTCCAGGAAGAGAGAACCAAAGTTCAGTCTCTGGGAGAGATTTAGGTTTGTAGATACCAGAGGCCAAAGGGCTGAGGTGTACGTGTAAGGAGGCTGGGGCAACCCGGGGGTCAGAAAAATAGCAAAATCAAACTACCAAGGGACTTGACAGCCATTGGAGCTTTGTGGTTTTAGTTAATGAGGGATCTCTTGCCACGGAAGGGCTTAAGAAGAAGAATTATAGGATTAACTTATATTTTTAGGTTGGTTATTTAAAACAATAAAGTTGGTTATAAACATGGAGAGACAAGGGCAGAGGCTGGGAATGCAGTTAAGAAATTGCAAAAATCTAGAGGAGCCGCAGTGATGTTAGAAACATGTAAAAACTAGATAGCTCAACTGAATTTAAGGTAGAGTATCTAGGATTTACTCAGAGATTTACCCTTACTAAGCTCCTTTTCCTTTAAAATAAAAAGAAAGGGGCCAGGATGATAACTCAGCGGGTAGAGTTTGCCTTGCAAGCAACCTATCAGGTTTGATTCCTGGCATCCCATATGAGAAAGAGAAAGGAAGGAAGAAAGAAGAAAGAAAGAAAGAAAGAAAGAAAGAAAGAAAGAAAGAAAGAAAGAAAGAAAGAAAGAAAGAAAGAAAGAAAGAAAGAAAGAAAGAAAGAAAGAAAGAAAGAAAGAAAGAAAGAAAGAAAGAAAGGAAAGAATAGAAAGAAAGAAAGAAAGAAAGAAAGAAAGAAAGAAAAGAAAGAAAGAAAAGAATGAAAGAAAGAAAGAAAAGAAAGGAAAGAAAGAAAGAAAGAAAGAAAGAAAGAAAGAGAAGAAAGAAAGAAGAAAGAAGGAAGGAAGGTAAGGAAGGAAGGAAGGAAGGAAGGAAGGAAAGAAAGAAAGAAAGAAAGAAAGAAAGAAAGAAAGAAAGAAAGAAAAGAAAGAAAGAAAGAAAGAAAAGAAAGAAAGAAAGAAAGAAGGAAGAAGGAAGGAAGGAAGGAAGGAAGGAAGGAAGGAAGGAAGGAAGGAAGGAGGAAGGAAGGAAGGAAGGAAGGAAGGAGGGAGGGGAAGGAAGGAGGGAAGGAAGGAAGGAAGGAGGGAAAGAAAGGAAGGAGGGAAAGAAAGGGAAGGAAGGAGGGAGGGAATGAAGGAAGGAGGGAAGGAAGGAAGGAAGGAAGGAGGGAAAGGAAGGAAGGAGGGAAGGAAGGAAGGAAGGAGGGAAGGAAGGAGGGAAAGGAAGGAAGGAAGAAAAACAATAAATTATATTTGAGAGGTTGATAGGCTCATGTCTACAAATGGTATATGTATTCATTAGTGCTTTATCAGCCTGGAGGAGCCATCACACAAGAAGTAAGTCATTGAAGGAATTTATTTGGGAATTCACTTAGTAGAAGAAAGAATATGCTACTAGTAGGTGTATTTCCAAAAACAATCAATGGAGTGCATTGCATCTCATGGTGAAATTAAAGCCATAATGTATGAATTGACTGTTCATAGTATGTTTGTTTTATATTAAAACATAAATGGCTCATAGGACTAGTGCACATGATTTGCATGAAGTTGGCCTAGTTTGCTTTCTAGAATCACATGGTCTCCTAAGCACAGCAAGAAGTGATCCCTTAACTCTGAATTAAACCCTGAGCACATTCAGGAGTAACCCCAAGTAAAAACCATCATTTAAAAATGTAAATGGGGACCAGAGTGATAATACAGTGTTAGAGCATATGCCTTGCATGCAACTGACCCAGATTTGATCCTGACACAACATATTTTCTTCCAACTTTACCAGAAGTGATTCCCAAGCACAGAGTGAGGAATATAATCCAGAGTACTGCAGGGCGAACACTCCCCCGCTTTGGAGTAGCCCTTGAACACAACCCATTGTGATCTCCCCAAATTGTTATTAAAATAGCAAATAATATAGGTAAATACTATATTTTAAGGCAATTGGTCTTTGGTGGTGAAGGGGAATATAGATATGCTGAATGAGGAGACTTGAAGTGGATAGGGTATCCTGATGAGAGTTATTCTAAGGGTCAACTAAGTAGTCTGGGCTCACAGCCAGATCTCTTGGGTTAATATTTCTTCTTTGCTGTTAAAGATTAGGCAGTAGCATAGCCTCCTGTCATTCTGCACTTCTTTGCATTTTTTTAAAACTGAGTTCCCAAATAATAATCTGCAGTTTCTTCGGACCCAGAATATTTGACCATCAGTTTATCATTACTTCATGACAATGGTATTGATATTGTGATACTAGATATCATGGTCATAGGACTGCCAAGGTGATGATTGTTTGTCATTTAGAAATCAGAGTTTATGTGCAGGTACTTTCCACAAGAGACAAATCCTAAGGGAAAAATACCCTCCAGGATAAACTTCCAAATAAGGTCAACATTTGTTGAGTAAGTAAACTCTCCTCTTTTGCTTAAACTTTCATTTATGGAGAGAAGGGAAGAGAGGCTGAGTCAGAAAGATGCTGGAATGTGGCAAGAGGAGAAGGGAAGCCCTCAAGGAAATGACTCAAAGCCTCCATACATGCGGTCTTTCTGGATTTCATTGAAACCCATATAGCCCAAGAGCCCTGCCAGGAGTAATTCCTGAGCATTGTAAGGTATGACCTTCCCAAAATTTTAATTAAAAAGAAAAGAAGTGGTGGTCCCAGTTCCATCCCAGCACTACCACCGGTCCCCTGACCACTACTGGGAGGCAAACCCTGAGCATAAGCCAGGGGTATCCTCTGAATATCAAAGTATGTCTCCAAATCATTTTGTTTGTTTGTTTGTTTGTATTTTATTTGTTTTGGGGCCATACCTGTTGGTGTGCAGGGGTTACTTCTGGATCTGCCACTCAGAAGTCACCCCTGGCAAGTCTTGGGGGACCATCTGGGATGCTGGGGGTCGAACCTGGGTTAGCTATGTGCAAAGCAAACACCCTCCCTGCTGTGCTATGACTGCCCCCTCCAAACCATTTTTAAAAGTTTGTAAAATTATCTCTTATGTTAGAAGTTCTAATGGAGGAAAAGGAAAACAAATTCAGAGTGCTTTTGTTTTGAAGAATACTTTTTGAATGCAGAGAAACTAATAGAGAGGTTGATTTGAAATGTCCAGAGACCAGTGAAGACTGGACAGCCAGAAGGTTGTTTGTCTTAGGGGAGGTGAGAGCTCTGTCCTGGAGAGTGTTCAATCAGTGCAGCTAGAAGCATACAGGATAGAGTTTCCATGGCTCTAGTAGTGACTTAATTTAACAACCTTGAACTTGTTTTATTAAGAACAGTTTTTCTCAGAGCTGGAGCAATAGCACAGTGGTAGGGTGTTTGGCTTGCATTCGGCCACCTAGAACAGACCTGGGTTTGATCCCCAGCATCCCATATGGTCCTCCGAAACTGCCAAGAGCGATTTCTGAGTGCAGAACCAGGAGTAACCCTGAGCACACTGGCCAAAAATAAAAATAAATAAAAAATAAAACAGTTTTTCTCAAAATATTAGATATTTTTTATGTGCATGTGTGAAACGTGTAAAATTTAGAACAGAAGGTTCTAAGATAAAGAACAAAAAGTCATATGCACCAATTCTTTCCATGTGTTTATTTGCATTTGGGGCAATTCCTGACTACTTTACGGATCATTTCTGTTGATGTTTGGGGAACCTTATGTGGTGCTGAATATCAAACCAGGGCCAGTTGCATACAAGGCAAATGCTATATCTCTATACATCTATAAATATATACATGTATATCTCTATACATAGTCCTCAATTATTTCCTTCTTGATGGGGGAAACCTTTTAAAGATATTTTCTATTTCATTTTCAATTTGGTTTAGCCTTGAATTTGCCAGCTGGCTCAAAATATGAATGATTATTCTAAACAATCAATTATTTAGAAAGCAATCTTTTTATAAGACAATTAAATTTTGAGACAAGACATAAGGCATTCGGCTCAAGAGAGGCAAGATATTCACATATTGTGGCTGACCCAGCTCAAACCCACCAAGAATGATTCCTCAGCACAGAGACAAGAGAAAGCTCTGAGCATATCTAGGTGAAAGAAAAGAAAAGAAAAGAAAAAGAAAGAAGGAAGGAAGGAAGACTTAGAAAGAGAAAGACAAAGAAACAAAGAAAGAAGAAAGAAATGAAAGAAAAAGAAAGAAAAAGGAAAGAAAGAAAGAAGAAGAAAGAAAGTATTTTTTCGAGGAAAATATCTCATGTTCCTTTTGTTGTGTCATTAATTTTTTTTCCCCTTTGGGGTTTCTGTGCCACACCTAATGATGCTCCAGCTCCCTGATTTGTGGTTGATCTCAGTGGTTCTAGAAGGCCACATGGATTGGATCTGTGGCTCCTGAATGTAAAGTATTTCCTCTAGTTTTTTAGCCCTTTCCTATCTGAGCAGCACTTCTGATTTTTATTACTAAAAATTTACTAAGTATGTTCTTTATAGTGTTTTCAAATTGCTCTCTTCAAAATAATTTTGATTTGTAATTTGTTTTTTTTGGTCATACCCAGTGGTGCTCAACTTATTCCTGGCTCTGTGCTCAAGGATCACTCCTTGCAGGCTCAGAAAAAGTTTATGGGGTGCCAAGGATGGAACCTGGTTCAGCTATGTTCAAGCAAAAATACCTTTACCCCCCCTGTACTATATTCTTCTAGTCTCAATTTTTACATAATTCTATCTAGAAAAATTATTCCACAATTATTATTTTAAAACAAAAACTTAGGAGTCAGGGCAAATAGCTCACAGTGCTGGAGCACAGGCTTCCTGATTAGGGAAACCTAGGTTCAGTCCTCAGTACCTCATGATCCTTCATGGGAAATGCTTGAGCATTCCCCAGGAGCAAACCTCAAGCAAAAAGCTGGGAATAGCCCTTAAGTACCACTGGGTGTGACAAAAAATAAGATAGAATAATAAGTTAAATTCATTTTTAAAAATTAAGTTTATGGTTGTAAAACTTTATTTAGAGACTTAGACTTAAATATGAGACTTCAAAAACAATTGACTTTGAGTGGGCCAGAGAGATAGTACAATAGGTAAAGCATTGCAGTGTATGCAATGAGCCCAGGTTCCATCTCCAGCATTCCATATGTTCCTTCTAGTTGCACCAGAAGTGATCCCCAAGTACAGAGACAGGAGTGAGGGATGAGTACTCCAGGGTGAGGTCCAAAAATAAGCCCCAAAATTGACTTTGGCAAAAAACTATTTTACTAAATGTGGGAACAGAGACCTCTGGAAGGACAATTTATATTATTAAACTCTATTGATAATCTGTACAAATCTTAATTGAGTGGCAAATTGCACATTGATCTGTCCAATGACTTTTCTTTGAAAAGATTAATTCATTTTAGGAAAAGAAGTAAAATTACTAATCAGAAGAAAACATAATCTAGAAACAAATCATTTTAAAGTCCATTAGCAATTTGGATATCAATTTATCAGGCAATTTATCCAAGGAAGTATTTATTTATATTTATGACATTGGGACAAAATGTGAGCAGTTTTCATTTTCTCTTGGGTAATCTTAGAAACATGAATGACTGAAGCAAAACAGAATCTTAGATGTCACCTAGGATCAGAGTTTTGCTATTTTTTATTGCACTTTCTCCTCTATATCAAAAGAAAAAAGAAAACCCAGTGTTTCTGGTTTGGGTTCGCCGGTTTTTCAACCTGTTTCTAATTATTCATTAAAATTGCCTGAGGAAACATTTTATTTTAAAATTTTTATGAAGTAATATTATTTCATTGTTTTGTTTATTTATTGTTTATATTCTGATAATCTTTACGAATGCTCCTATTTAGGGCATGGGGCTTGGGGCCACACTTAGCAGTGCTAGCTCTGCTTGAAGATCACTCCCAAGGGTGCTCAGGAGACCACGTGATGTCGGTGTTTGAACTTAGGTCAGCCACTTGCAAGACAAGTGCTTACATCCCTATATTAGCTCTTCAATCCTAACTGTTTATTTTTAGGATCTGCCCTTTATACCCCAGTCTGACTTCCTTGGTCTGTCATCAGACCAGAGGTGTGAGTGTGTGAGTTTGTGTGTGTGTGCGCGCGCACACACACGAGCACACCTGGGCTAGCCCTGTTCTCTGTGCTCAGGTGAACTAACCCCTGGCAATGCTCAGGGAGCCATAATGGTGCCGAGGCTTGAAATGGATCAGATGTATGTAGACAAGTACCTTGTCTCTCTGGCCTCATTGTTATGTTTTTTAGATATTTCCATACCATTTCCTAGCCAAAGAATACAGTTCCTTTATGTGTGTGTGTGTGTGTGTGTGAGTGTGTGTGTGTGTGTGTGTGTGAATATTTTTGTTTATTTGCTTGAATCACACTAGTCCTAGCTAAGTTACTCCTAACTAAGTACTGAGGTTCTCTCCTGGCTGTTCTGTGCAAAGCCAAAAAAATCAACCTAGATTTCTTGTATGCAAAGCCTGCACTACGGCCCATTAAAATATCTTTCCCACCCAACTAGCATAAGAATTTTTAAAACTAATAGTACAGCCTGAGCTGAGATTCATTCATCTGGTTTAACCTCTTTATTCAGATGATAAGATTGAAATTCAGAAAGGAAGAAGCAATCATTTATCATCTATGTATTCCTCAGATCCTTGCTGCCTGCCTACCATGTGCTGCTACAATGTGGTTCTCAGGAGCTGAGTAAAATGGAATTTAGGTCTCCTCATTTGACCTCTTGGGGAAGCTTCTTGGTTCCCTATTATAATATAGCTTTTCTCTCTGCATTTGAAAAAAAATTAACTTCAATGGTAGTAAAACAGTATTGTCTAATCTTGGGATATTTGAGGAACAGATTTTTAATAGCCCTTTATTTAGACTTATATTTAGAATCACTTAATTTTCTCTAATTATAATCAACATAAAATACAGTAATCATGAATCAAGTCAAACTACTAATTTAGTTGGGAACCACTGACTTAGAGTATTTGTTGTTTACTCTATTTACCAAGAACTACCTGGTAAATGAAAAAGTAACAGAAAAACCTTAAAACACTGCTTCTCTAAAAGATGGTGAGTGAAACAATCAACCTCCAGTTTAATTTTATCTGGCCATGGGATAAACTCCCAAAAAATATGCCTAAACTCCATAAAATTGTAGCTTTATTTTAAAATTATATAATAACAGTGTGGTCCATGGGGCTGCAGTGATGGCACGAGCAACAGGGTGTTTGCCTTGCATGCAGCTGACCCAGGACGAACCTTGGTTCGAATCCCCCGGCATCCCATATTGTCCCCCAACCAGGAGCGATTTCTGAGCACATAGCCAGAAGTAACCCCTGAGCATCACTTGCTAGTGGCCCAAAATCCAAAACAATAATAATAATAACAACAACAACAGTGTCTTTAAAATGCATTCTATGTGCCATAAAAGTCAACTATAAGTTCACAAAATAATTTTAAAAATAAATAATTATATATTTCTTTGAGAAAAATTAAAAATTCCATTTTACTTATATATTTCATCAATTTTTGCACACTTGTACAATCTTTTATTGTGATAAAATATATAGACTATCCAAATTGATTCTTTTTGTTTTGTTTTATGGAACATGCCCATCGGTGCTCAGGAATTACTCTTGGTGGACCCAGGGATGTCAGGATCAGAGTCCAGATTAGCCACATAAAAGGCAAATGCCCCTATCTATTGTACTTTCACTCCTGCCCCATGAGTCAATTATTTTTTAGGGGTTAAAGTACTTGTCATGGGGCTGGCGAGGGTGGCGCTAGAGGTAAGGCGTCCAAGCGCTAGCCAAGGAAAAGACCTCGGTTCGATCCCACGGCGTCCCATATGGTCCCCCCAAGCCAGGGGCGATTTCTGAATGCTTAGCCAGAGTAACCCCTGAGCATCAAATGGGTGTGGCCCAAAAAAACCAAAAACCAAAGAAAAAAGTATTTGGTCTAAAGATACAGCTTACTCAAAGTTGATCTCCAGCATTGCTGATGGTCCAACATAGCCCCCGCCAGGACTGGTCCATGAGCACCCATGAGTGAAAACTCCCAAACAGCAATATAAACTATCTTTTAACCATATTTAAGCATATAATTTAGTATCACTAAGGACATTCACAATCGATGGGACTCTTACATCTTTGTAGTTCCTAATTTTACCCTCTACCCATTCTTCAAAATTTAAACAATGAGACTATTCGACTGAGGGTGGTTTTAATACCTTAGTAGTCTATAAACAAACAAAAACCTAAGCTTGCAAATTCCTCAAATTTGAGAAATCAAAAATCTAAGTACAATTAGTCACAGCCAAGTAGGCTTTCCAGAACAAGAGGTCACTCCCTTGTGCCATTGTCACCTTGTTGCTGGTTTCTTTGAATGTCTTCCTCTAGATCCTTCCTCTAGATTTTCTCAAGATTCTTCTAGATCCTTCCTCTTTCCTTTAGATCCAGTGGGGCAGGTGCTCCTGTCCACTGCTGGCTTGGAGCTACTTGATTCAAATGGGCATTTGCTCAAACAAACCAAACTTAAGTTTGAGCTATCTCCTCAACCCCAATTTCAGTAAACTTTTTTTTTGGTTTTTGGGCCACACCCGGCGGTGCTCAGGGGGTGACTCCTGGCTATCCGCTCAGAAATAGCTCCTGGCAGGCACAGGGGACCATATGGGACACCGGGATTTGAACCAACCACCTTTGGTTCCTGGATCGGCTGCTTGCGAGGCAAACGCCGCTGTGCTATCTCTCCGGGCCCAATTTCAGTAAACTTTTAAACACCTGTTTGGGAAGAGACCTTAAACTCTGTGCTCAGGAGTGAGCCCTGGTAGTGTTCAGTGCACCTATATAATGTGAACCCAGGCCCACTGCATGCAATGCCACCCCTGTTCTATATTTCTGCCCTCATTTTAAATTTATGTGACCTTTACTAATAAGCATTTTAATCCCCTCTTTTATTGCTCTAAATTTCTAGATTGTTTTGCCCCTTCTGAACCCAATATTTCAACCCTCATCTTTAATTTATGTAACCCTTGCTGAGAAACTTTTTAATCTCCTCTTATTGTTTTGAATTTCTAGTTGGTGTGGTTTCTCCTTCTTAAAAAAGGAATACATGTTTATATTCTTTTTGTTTTGTTTTGTTTTATTTTGCCTATCTTTTTAGTCCCACAATAATATTTAAATTCCGGGGCCTGCGCGATAGCAATTTGCCTTACACCTAGCAGACTAGATTCCCCAGCATCCCATATGATCTCCCAAGCCTGCCAGGAACGATTTCTGAGTGCAGAGCCAGGAGTAACCCCTGAGTGCTGCCAGGTGTGGCTCAATCCCCCCCAAAAAGTTTAAATTCATATTTTTCCGTCTTACATCTCTTTCTCTGAGGCCATGCTCAAGGAACCAACAATATGGGTGCTAATAATTTGAACCAGTGACGCTGCCGCCCCAGCCAAGTGCAGGGCAAGTGCCTTGCTCCTGGACTAGCTTCCTGACCCATTTTACTGCTCTTGTTTCCAAGTTTATCTGCGTTCCTCCCTGCTGTCTTTGGAAACACCTCCCGGTGTATGTAGAAACCCTCCAGAAATGTCCAAGAGCAGCAGTAGGCACTGGTGCAAGATACTCAGAATGCCACTGGAGGGCAGCAGATCTCTCTCACCCTTGACCCCAGTCTCAGGAGGCCTGAGGCCTAGAGAGTTTGATTTTTGTTTTGTTTTGTTCTGTTTTGTTTTGTTTTGTTTTGTGTTTGTTTTTTGTTTGGATCATACTTGGCAATGTTCAGCGATTATACTCCTAGCTCTAACACATTCAGGGATCACTGCTGGCAGGCTCGGGGGTGGGGGGGTCATGAGAGATGCCAGGCATCAAACCAAGGTCAGCTGCATGCCAGGCTAAACACCCTGCCCCCGTGTTCTCTTCAGCCTCAGCCTAGAGTTTTTGAAACTGCAAACTCTTTGTTGTTGTTTCATGTTGTAGTTTTTGTTTTGGGGCCACACCTGGAGATGCTCAGGTTTTCTCCTTGCTCTGCACTCAAGAATTATTCCTTGTGGTGCTCAGACCCAGAGTTCCAAATTCATTAATTCCCCCCCCACACACACACACACACTTCCAGGCACCACCAAAAAATGTCCTAATGGACTCTCAGTACGTAACATGAGCTCATCACATTAATGCGAGCTCATGACAGGGCCTGAGTATTACTGAGAAAGGCCCCAGGCTGTGAGTGCTTCCAGGAAGCCCCTGCTTCCTTCCAAACTGTATCTTCACCAAAGAGTTATTGTAAAGATTAAATAAAAGAAACCTAAAAGAGGCCAGTAAGATATAGTTACACATGTCTTGCAGAATAGACAACCCCAGTTCAATCTCTGGCAGCATATTATGAGCACTACCTCAGGAAGCGATCTCTGAACATTGAACCAGGAGTAAAGACAGTACTGCTGGGGTATGGCCCAAATCATCCCAAATATATATGTGTGTGTATACATATAGTATCATATATCGAGTGTTTAGAAGGGTATCTAAAAAAAGCGAAGCAAAACAAAAATTTTTCTTTTATTATCATCTTATTCCTAGTTAGTTTTATTTATCTAATCATATGCTATAGTAATATTTTAATTTTCATAATAATATTTAATCTCTCCATGTAGACAGCTATATATTAGCACACATTTAAATAAGAGCAAAAAATTTCCAGGGAGAACATTTCTGAATATTATTTATTACGAAAATATATGCTGTTGGGGACCGGGAGCAAGGTGGCACAAGCAATAGGGGCATCTTGCCTTGCACACGCTAACCTAAGACCGGACTGCAGTTCAATCCCTCAGTGTCCCATATCGTCCCCCAAGCCAGTGAGAGATTTCTGAGTGCATAGCCAGGAGTAACCCCTGAGCGTACACCTAGTGTGGCCCAAAAAAAAACAAAACAAAACAAAACAATAAAGAATCTACACTTTGGGTATTCTGTCTCCAAGTATTATGTATGGTATATATAAATATACCATAGTACAAAGTGTCTCTGTTTTGAAGTACCATATTAAGTAACTGTTAATTACTTTTTTGTTTTGAAGTACCAATATTAAGTAATGTTGTGAATATATTAATTTTTCATAAAGTAGGAAATATCTATAGTTAAGTATAACAAAATCTTTATTTTAAATGAGAGGATAATATTTTACATCTATGTAGATAATCTTTATGTAAGATTTTAAATGAGCGGATGATCCTAAGTAGATTTAAAATTTTTACTTCTGCTTGTAAGATTAATGAAGTTAATGAAGTACGAGTTCTGAGAAAATTTATCACACGTTTTCTCTGAGAAGGTTGAATTCACTCTGGAAGGTTTTGTATCAGCAATTAGGTAGATGAGTAATTGCCAACATTGTGAATTAGCTAAGTGAGAAACATATTAAATTATTTTTCAATTGACCTGAATTGTCTTAATTGGCTCTAGAAAAGCCATCAGATAAATAGTCAACCCTCAAATTGTCCTCAATATAATTATCACTTATAAAATCAAAGTATAAATTGAGACTGAGTTCTGTTACAGATTCCATTCCTAGGCCAAAGAGATAGTACAGTTAATAAACCGTGATTGTCTTGCACCCAACCAACCCTGGTTTTTATCCCTGGTACCCCGCAGTTCACCTGATCACTGTCAAGAATGACTGCTTAAATAAATATATTATTTAATTGAAAAAAAATAATGACTCTGAGTACAGAGCCAGGAATAAGACCTGAGAAGTTCTCATTGTAGCCCCCAAAACAATAACTTGTTTTTTTAAAAGGCAAAGAGTGTAAACGGCATATTGATTGCCTACAGAAACTAGAAAAAATGTTGACTACTTCCTTCCCTTTCATTGTACACTCTTGCACATCTGGTTGTGACAATTCAAGCTACGTGGGGATCTAAGGGGTGGGTTGGCCACGCCTAACAGTGCTTAGAGATATTCAGGGCCATTTTAAGCAGAGAAGTGTTGGGCTTAGATCCTGGGAGATAGTTCAGGGGTTCTGTGTGCACAAGAAACTAAGATTTGATCCCCTGCACTGCATGACCCCTCTCCCCCACCCAAGTACCCTGGATACATATTATTGCCATCAGGGTGACTCCAAGCTTCACTGAGCCAAAGAATTGAACTGTCTGCTCGACGTGCCCAGTTCCTCCAGGAGTGTTCTAAGGGCCCCAGGCACTATTTGGGATGCTCCCTGCCCCAGAAAGAAAGTACTTAGTCTTCAAGAAATGAAAAGTTTAAGGACTGGGCCGCGGGAGAGATAGCACAGCGGTGTTTGCCTTGCAAGCAGCTGATCCAGGACCTAAGGTGGTTGGTTCAAATCCTGGTGTCCCATATGGTCCCCCGTGCCTGCCAGGAGCTATTTCTGAGCAGACAGCCAGGAGTAACCCTTGAGCACTGCCGGGTGTGTCCCAAAAACCAAAAAAAAGAAAAAGAAAAAAAAGAAAAGTTAAGGACTGGGTTCTGCTACCCTCACATCTTGGTCTAAGAACACAGATCACATCCCTGAGATCTCTCCTTCTACTTTTCATTTGGGTGTTCCTGTTCCGTCTTCTCCTTGGTGTGCTTTCCTTTTAAGCAGAATTTTCTCCATTACATCCAAACACTAGTTTCCTTTGATTCTCAAGCTAGTAATTTCAAAAAAAAAAAAGAAAAGAAAAGAAAAAGAGTGCAACTCTGTCTCTAGGACCTGCATCAATCCTTGGTAAGAATTCAGGATTTTGGGCCTGGTGACCTGGCATGCTGGGGTAGAGCACCTGAATTGTAAGTTTCTGGACCTGGTAGCTACACAATTTCCAGCTGCACCACAGCCAGGTAGAGGTGAACCTACAAAATGGGTACAACCCCACCACTAGAAAGATGAATCAGCTTCATCTTTGGAAAGTACAAGCCCTGTCAAGCACTTGTACGACATCACAGAGACCAACCCCCACCTCCCCACAAGCAGTCCTGCCATCACATCCTCGTGTGTGTGTGTGTGTGTGTGTGTGTGTGTGTGTGTGTGTGTATGTGTGTCCCAACTAAGAAAACTCACTCAGGGGCTGGAGAGATAGCATGGAGGTAGGCGTTTGCCTTTCATGCAGGAGGGTCATCGGTTCAAATCCCGGCACCACCATATTGGTCCCCCGTGCCTGCCAGGGAGCAATTTCTGAGCCTGGGAGCCAGAAATAACCCTGAGCACTGCCGGGTGTGGACCCAAAAAACCCACAAAAAAAAAAAAAAAAAAAAAAAAAAAAAAGAAAACTCACTCAGCTTAGTATGTGTGAGCACCACAGCCAGGTACACACAAGCCCACTCCAATATAAAGGACGGGGAGAATATTTTAAAGATTTAGTTTATGTCAGGGGCCATAGAGATAGCACAGCTTTGCACATAGCCGACACAGGACAGACCTGGGTTTGATTTCTGGCATCCCATATGGCCCCTTGAGCTGCCAGGAGCAATATCTGAGCACAGAGCCAGGAGTAACCCTGAGCGCTGCTGAGTGTGACCCAAAAACAAACAAATAAAAAAAAAATTAGATTGTGTCCCTTGCTCTCTTCCAAATCAAGCATGCATGTGGTGGAACAAAATACTTGAAATGGGGGCCAAGTCTATAAATTCATGTCACTGACAAGCACACTAGACTCCCTGACAGTGGGAGACAGGGAGAAAAGAAGAGAAAGAGCTGGAAGAAAACCCCACGCCTCTCCCCCACAGAGGAACAGATGATCACTTACATGAGATTTTCCTGAGGAGTCAAATTTCTTCATGCTATCAGAGACTAAATAAAAGTCAATGGTTTTCAGAAGAGCATAGTGAGAAAATTGTCACCTTAAAGTGATGGATGGCTTAATTAGAATTTTAAGAAGAAAATAACCCAACCCACAGCATTATCCAAATTATTGGAGATATAACATGGTTTCTAGGAGATATGCAAATTATTCACTCATGTTTTTAATTTGTAGGTAAACTGTGCCAGATTTCCAGCTTAAAACCAAAATCACGTCTTTATCCAGGAACTTCATGCAGAGAGGCACATTTTGGAGATGGATACAAGTTTCAAATTATTCTTATTAAATCTGCCCCAGGGTTGCAACTAGTATGTTCTGGTTGCATAATTTCAACTGCCCTGGGTGCTTCAGATTAGATAGGAATTTTTCTTTTTTTAATTTTGGTTGTTTTTGTTTTTGTTTGTTTGTTTTGGGGCCACATCCAATGGAGCTCAGAACTTACTCCTGGCTCTGCACTCAAGAATCACTCCTGGTGGGCTCAGGGCACCATATGTGGTTTTGGGAATTGAAATATGGTAGGGGCCACATGAAAGGCAAGTGCTTTACCCGCTACACTATCTCTATGGACTTTGGATTTTTCTTTAAAAAAACAATCTCCCCGGAGCTGAAGTGATAGTGCAGAAATTTGCCTTGCACTCGGCTGACCCAGGATTGACCTGGGTTCAATCCCCAGTGTCCCATATCCTCCAAGCCAGACCCGATTTCTGAGCACATAGCTAGGAGTAACCCGTGAGCATCACCAGGTGTAACCCCAAAACAAAAACATAAAAAAAAAAACTAAAACAGTCTCCCCTAGGGGCTAGAGAGATAGTATGAGGATACAGTGCTTGCCATGCATAAGCCATGTATGGTTCTTCAAGCATAGTCAGCAGTGATCCCTGAGCAAAGAGTCAGTAGCAAGCCCTGAGCACCACCTGGTATGATACAAAAATCAAAGTGGCTGAAAAGAAAAGAAGAAAGAAAGAAAGAAAGAAAGAAAGAAAGAAAGAAAAGAAAGAAGAAAGAAAGAAAGAAAGAAAGAAAGAGAAAAGAAAGAAGAAAGAAAGAAAGAAAGAAAGAAAGAAAGAAAGAAAGAAAGAAAGAAAGAAAGAAAGAAAGAAAGAAAGAAAGAAAGAAAGAAAGAAAGAAAGAAAAAGAAAGAAGAAAGAGGAAAGAAAGGAGGGAGGGAGGGAGGGGAGGGAGGAAGGAAGAAAGGAAGGAAGGAAGGAAGAAAGGAAAGAAAGAAAAAGAAAGAAAGAAAGAAAGAAAGAAAGAAAAAGAAAGAAAGAAAGAAATAAAGAAAGAAAGAAAGAAGAGAGAGAAAGAAAGAAAGAAAAAGAAGAAAGAAAGAAAGAAAGAAAGAAAGAAAGAAAGAAAGAAAGAAATAAAGAAAGAAAGAAAGAAAGAGGAAGGAAGGAGGGAGGAAGGAAGAAAGGAGGGAGGGAGGAAAGAAGGAAGGAAAGAAGAAAAGAAAGAAAAGACAGAAAGAAAGAAAAAGAGAAGAAGAGAGAAAGAGAAGGAAAGAAAGAAAAAGAAAAGAGAAGATGGAAAGGACAGAAAATGAAAGAAGAAAAGAAAGACAGACATGCATGCTATTCCTTTATTAACAATAGTGCAAACCACAGTGTCAAAAAGGAAAGAGGGGCCGGAGAGATAGCATGGAGATAGAGTATTTGCTTTGCATGCAGAAGGACGGTGGTTCGAATCCCGGCATCCCATATGGTCCCCTGAGCCTGCCAGGAGCGATTTCTGAGTGTAGAGCCAGGAGTAACTCCTGAGTGCTGCCCGGTGTGACCAAAATAAAAAAAGGAAAAGAGTGGGCGGGGTGGGGGAAGAAGGGTAAAGGGAGGGATGGAAACTGAGGACATTATTGGTGGGAAAAGTGTACTTTTTGAAAGGTGGTGATGTATATTCTTTTTTCTTTTTCTTTTTTTTCTTGGTTTTGGAGTTACACCCGGCAACGCTCAAGGGCTCTACGCTCAGAAATCACCCCTGGCAGGCACAGGGGACCATATGGGATGCTGGGATTTGAACCACTGTCCTTCTGCATGCAAGGCAAACACCTTACCCCTGAGCTATCTCTCCAGCCCCGGTAGTGTACGTTCTATGACAGAAATTCAATCATGAACAATTTTGTACGGGGCTGGCGAGGTGGCGCTAGAGGTGTATGCCTTGCGAGCGCTAGCCATGGTTCGATCCCCCGGCGTCCCATATGGTCCCCCCCAAGCCAGGGGCAATTTCTGAGCGCTTAGCCAGGAGTAACCCCTGAGCATCAAACGGGTGTGGCCCGAAAAAAAAAAAAAAAAAATAAATAAAATAAATAAACAATTTTGTAACCATGGTGCTTAAATAAAGTTATTTTAATTTTTTTTTCAGATTTTGGGCCACACCCGGTGACACTCAGGGGTTACTCCTGGCCATACACTCAGAAATTGCTCCTGTCTTGGGGAACAATATGGGACGCCGCAGTCCATCCTAGGTTAGCACATGCAGGGCAAACGCCCTACCACTTGCACCATCGCTTCGGTCCCTTAAATAAAGTAATTATTATTAAAAAAAAAAAAAAAAGAAAGGAGGGGCCGGAGAGATAGCATGGAGGTAAGGTGTTTGCCTTTCATGCAGAAGGTCATTGGTTCAAATCCTGGCATCCCATATGGTCCCCCGTGCTTGCCAGGAGCGATTTCTGAGCATGGAGCCAGGAGTAACTCCTGAGCACTGCCGGGTGTGACCCAAAAACCAAAAAAAAAAAAAAAAAAAAAAAAAAAAAGGAAAGGAAAGGAGGGAGGAAGGAAGGAAGGGAAGGAAGGAAGGAAGGAAGGAAGGAAGGAAGGAAGGAAGGAAGGAAGGAAGGAAGGAAGGAAGGAAGGAAGGAAGGAAGGAAGGAAGGAAGGAAAGGAGAAAGAATGCTTTGGGAAATAAAACTAGGAAAGTTTTCTCAGTAAACTATGCTGAAGTAATGAGACATTCACTAGAGACTAATCTAGAACCCTAAGTCCTCTGATAAGACTAACCAATCTATCTTGAGGGAGAGAGCTAGGGCTATAGGCAGATGCTCCTGTCTTCTCACTCCCTAGTTCATAAACCCTGTGGAGCAGATTGCCACCCATAGCCAAAACAGTGCTCCCATTTCTAAAGGCTGTTCCCACTGTCCCCATCACTCTTATTCTAGTACTTTGTTCAAGGGTCACTCCAGATGGTGCCAAGAACCAAACCAGGATTAGTCACCTGCAAGGCAAGTGCTTTATCTTCCCTGTTATCTCTCCAATCCCTCACCTGAAATGTATATAATGTTCTAATATAATATTACTTACATAAAAACTGTAAAAGATAAAAATATTTTTAAAGTTCTCTTCTTGTTTGTTTCAAGATCTCCATTTAGCCTCTCTTTTGTTTCACAACAAAATAAATAATCAAGAGCTACAGCACAGCAGGGGTATAGTCCTTGCCTTGCATGCAGCTGTCCCTGCTTTGATCTCTAGCATCCCATATGATTCCCTGAGCCTGCCAGGAGTAATTCCTAAGCACAAAGCCAAGAGTAACCCCTAAGCTTGCTGGGTATAGTCCAAAAAACAACAACAACAACAAAATCACTAAGTTTTAAATACACCTATAAGAAAATAGGGGGCTGGAGAGATAGCATGGTGATAAGGCCTTGCATGCCTTGCATGCAGAAGGATGGGTTCGAATCCCGGCATCCCATATGGTCCCCTGAGCCTGCCAGGAGCGATTTCTGAGTGTAGAGCCAGGAATAGCCCCTGAGTGCTGCTGGGTATGACCCAAAAACTTAAAAAAAAAAAAAAAAAAAAAAAAAAAAGATGGGGCAGTCAGCATGAACACTACTGCAAATCTGTAAATAAATAGAAAAGAAAACAAAAAGATGGACAAGGATATAGCCCAGGATTTAGAGCATATCCTTGTGCTAGACATGGGTTCTAGTAGGGGTGTAGCATTGCTAGGTGTGGTCCTTGGTCTCCCCAGTACTGCCAGGGTAACCTGAATACCCTTGGCACTGCAGGGCCCAGTAGTGTTGCTTCCATGATCCTTTGTACTTAAGAAGTGGCTTAGTTGGTTGAGACTCACACTGAGCCTCCTGAGTAACTCGGGAGAGCACCCCCAACCCCCCCAAAAGGAAAATAAGGCATAATTGCAGTTAAAAATTGAAGTGAAAAAGGATACATTAAAATATATTTTTAAAATGTATTGCAAAAGAAAAATTATCTCAAACTCAAAGTGGGAAGAAAATTAGCATTTCCTAAGCTTTCTAAAATTCATTTGAATCAGGACTTATTCTGAGATAATCAACTACCCATGCATTTAATTAATTATGTTACCCTTAAACAAATATTCTTTGACAGGTAATATAAAAATAATTAACCAGGGGCTGGAACGATAGTACAATGGGTAGGGTATTTGCCTGGCACATAGTTGACCCAGGTACAATCTCTGGCATCCTGTTGGATTACTGGGTCTTACCTTACTCAGTATTCATTTTCCACCCTAGGATTTATTCTGATTTTTGCTAATAAAAACCTGGGTTTCAGGAAGGCAGGGGCTCATTCTTCAGTCTTCCTCCACTAAGCTGCTTTCCTTCTTAGGAGCAGAAGGCTTGCGTGGTGTGATTCCTGGCATGAGTATTAGAATTCCTGAACCTGTTCTTGCACTCTTTCACTGTGTGAACATTGGCTTCCAGACCTATGCCTCTCCAGGTCCTAGTTTTGGAGCCTAAGGTTTCCCTCACAGCATTCCATATGGTCCCCTAAGCCTGCCAGGAGTGACTCCTGAGCAAAGAGGCAGGAGTAACCCATAGAATGCCACCAGGTGTGACTCAATAAAACAAACAAAACAAAACAAAACAAAAAGAAAGCTTAATCATTCTATTTTCTTGTAAAATACTTCTAGGGTCAGAGATATAGCTCAGTGAATGAGCACATATCTCATAAATATATGAGGCCCTGAGTTCTATTCCTGGTACCACAGACCAAATTATCATTTTATTCCAAAGTGATTATTTGAATTTATCAGATCAGCTAGAAGTTTGGGGGATGGGAAAGCAAAGGGGTCCACATCTTGGTGTACTGGAAATTTTAAGCTCAAAGGGGTTGAGAAAAGGTAGAAGCAGGAATGTCCCTTTGACCTTCCCTCTTACCCTACTCTTCAATGACATTAACCTTCAAGGGAAGGAGCCCCTCCCAGACCCTGAGGAAAGGAAAAGGAGCTTTTTATTTTACTCAGAACTTACTCTTGTCTCTGTGCTCAGGGATCACTCCTGGTAGGGCTTAAGGGTTTTTATGGAATCAAAGCTGGTTTGACCACATGCAGGGCAAGCCCTGTCCACTATGCTATCTCTCCAGCTGGAAAGGACCATGCTTCTTCCTGAACATAAAGGAATACCAAGAAGAAAGAGCCCTCACTTATTCCCCAATTTACACTTACCTCATACATTTTAACAGATTATATTTCTACAAAACTGTTCATTTTCCATTAAATTATATATTTAAGCCTAAAGATTTCTTTCGGACCTCATTTCCTTATGTGGTTTTATGTCCTATAACATTTCTCCTGTTAATCTGTTTAGTTGGTTTTTCTTTCTTTCCCTTTTTTTGTGCTTGTTTGTTTTTGTGCCAGGAATCAAACCCAGAGCCTCATGGATGGGAAGCACAAGTACTACGTAGCCCTGAGCCATATCTCCTGTGCTGTCAGCTCCTATTTTCAAATTCAATTGGGATCCTAAGACAGTCAGGAAAGCCTTTTTCTCCCTATACTGGCTAAAATAAACCTGAATGAAAGGAGCCCTTTGTTCTTAAATCTTGCCTGTAATCAGGAGATATCTGACAGTCCTAGGCCTCTCTGATCCCCCAGCAAAGTGCCTCAAACATCCTCTCAGCTAACTGGAAGAAATTCCACTGCAGAAATAGGTAATGTTTTATAATCTTCAAGGGTTCCAGGGGGTGGTTGTGCAACACACCAGAAGCACCTTTAATATATATCTTGAACATGCTTCCCTTCTTTCTTCATCCCTTTACCCTCCAACCTCACATCGTTCTCAAATCTATTTTAACTCCCGTTCTGTGTCTGACACTCTCACGTCCTCTTTCCCATCCCCACCAAGGTCTTCTCTTTAAAGTCTTTCCTTTCCTCCGATTTTGTTGGTTTGTTTTGGGGGAGGGGCATACCCAGTCGTGTTAGGAGGCAGTCCTAGCTCTGAGCTAGGGCCGGAGGAGTGCAGATCCAGTGGTGCCGGGGATCTAACTAGGGTCTTATCAGACAAGCGCCCTAAGCCCTGATAGCTCTCAGGCCCCTGGGTCTTTTTTCTAAAGTAAAAGAAGAGGTGTTTTAGGGTTCTGCAATTTGCAACCCTACCTCCTCACTTCAGCACATGTTCTGAAAAGTTCTTTCTCTAAAGCCACTATAGGTAAAAGGCAAACAAATCCTAAAAAAAGAAAAGAAAAAAGAAAAGAAAAAAAAAAAAGAAAAAAGGGGCCGGGCAGTGGCGCTAAAGGTAAGGTGCCTGCCTTGCCTGCGCTAGCCTTGGACGGACCGCGGTTCGATCCCCCGGTTTCCCATATGGTCCCCCAAGCCAAGAGCGACTTCTGAGCGCATAGCCAGGAGTAACTCCTGAGCCTTACCGGGTGTGGCCCAAAAACCAAAAAAAAAAAAAAAAAAAAAACAAAAAACAAAACAAAAAAAACAACAAATCCTTTCCCTGTTTCTTTTCATACTCCTTCTGCTTCAAATTGTACAGAGAGGGAAGTAAGTATACGATATAGTTGAGAATATACCAAATTATAAAGTTTATATTCCAAAACCCTTACACTCAAGGAGTACACTGAGACAATACTTTGTATTTAGATCAAGTCTCTGCTGGGTTACTGATGTCTTATATAATTTACCTTGACTTTGTACTTTATTAGTACTTAGTTATGAGTTGTTATCAATTCAGCTGGAAGAGGTTTCTCAGCAGAACTTTTTTTGGGGGGGGTCACTCAGGGGTTACTACTGGCTGTACGCTCAGAAATCGCTCCTGGCAGGCTCGGGGGACCATATGGGATGCTGGGATTCGAACCAACATCCTTCTGTATGCAAGGCAAATGCCCTACTCCATGCTATCTCTCCGGCTCTCAGCAGAACTTTGAATATACTGCAGGAACTGGAGAGAGTTCAGTAGACTGAGGGCCCAGATTTCATCACCAGACTGTTTGAGGGCCCCTGGGTACTGCTCAGAGTAACTCTCAAGTACTACCAGGTGTGACCCCAAAACAAAACAAAATGATGCATTTTAATGCCCTTAATACAATTTTTAACTTATTAAGTTTTCATATTTAAGAGAATATTATTTATTCTCTTATAAGTTAGAACATTTTATTCTCCTAGAGGCAACTCTTCAATTGAAATAAATGTATTGATAAATCTTTCCTTGAACTAATACGTACTTAAGATGCAAAGGCTTCCCCCAAGTTGTTCTTCTGCCGATGTGAGTTGCCAGTGATCAGAGAGAGGCATAGCAAGATAAAATAGGGTTTACAAGGTTTGATCCTCTAACACTGCATACAATTTGCCCAAGTACCTCCAGGAATGATCCTTGAGCAGTGTCAGGTAGCCCAAACTGATTTTTTGCTTGTTTTTGTTTGTGGGCCACATCCGGTGGCACTCAGAGGTTATTACTGGCTCTGTGCTCAGAAATCACTCCTGGCGGGCTCAGGGGACCATATGGGATTCGGGGCGAACCCGGGTCTATCCGGGTCGGCCACATGCAAGGAAAAAAGCCCTACCGCTGTGCTATTGCTCCGGCTCCTAAACTGATTTTACTTTTTTTCTTTTTGGGCCCCACCAGCAGTGCTTAGGGGTCACTCGTGGCTGTGGATTCAGGACTTACTCCTGGCAATGCATGGGGAACCATACAGAATTCCGGGGACCAAATCTGAGTCGAATGTTTACAAGGCAGTGCCATACCTGCTGTACTATGGTGTGGCCCAAATAAAAAACAAACAAAACAAAACAAAACAAAACAAAAACAAAAAACAAAAAAACTAGGTCTATGGATACCGGAGAAGAAATTTTTCAACATTGTACCATTCAGAAAATTTTCAATGTCCAACCAGATAATAATTCTAAATGTAACAGAAGTAGATGGAAATGTGTTGTTCAACCTGGCGTGCTCTCTTAACTTAGCAAAGAACAGATTTCATTTTTATGTTCTGTTCTATTCTCTACAGTAACTTAAAAAACAGTATGAAAAAAATATATACAGAACAGAAACTTAAAAAAAGACCTGTTATTCTTGATGACCTAAAATGAATATATATTCATATATATAAATACATACATATTATTTTGAGTCAAAAAGCATAATGAAACAGTTTACCACAGTACTGTTTTCAGTATGACTGGTATCTATTTTTGTTATTATTTTTTGTTATTGTTGTATTTTGTCTTTGGGTCACACCTGGCAGTGCTCATTGGCTACTCTGAATTTAGTGTTCAAGGGTTACTCCTGGCAGTGGGTGGAGGACCATGTTGTAATGGGGATCAAATATAGGGCTCCTGCCTGCAAAGCATGTTGTTTCCAGTCCTTTGAGCTTTCTCTCCAGCCTTGCTAGGAGTCTTTTTCAGTGATGCATGTGCTTTCATTGATTATAAAAGCAACATATGGTAAAAATTAATATGAAAACAAAAATCATTAGTAATTCCTTTACTCATAGATAATCACTAATCTGGAGGGTATGTTTTTTCAGTCTTCTTTTATACACTGGCCAGTTTCAAGGACATTCAACTGTATCATCACATAAAATTCATGCTCAGAAGGTCCTACTATTACTATTACGGATTTTTTAATACTTTTGGAAGAGGTGCTATATTTTAATTTTGCATAGCACCACACACATTATGAAGCCCATTCTTGTCTATAGATATCTATGCATGCATATAGTTATAATAAAGATAGACATATGTGTCTATAATGTGTCATCAAAATCCCAATAATATCTGTAAGTATTAATGTATGTTCCCAGATAAAATGCAATCACTTATTTATTTTCTTATTTTTAAAATTACTTTGGCAAAAATTACTTAAGTTTTTTTTATAATATGATAAACAGCTTTTTTATATTATTTTTAAAGTGTATTTCTAATTATTCCTTAAAAATAACATTTCTATGGCTGAAAGGATAGCACAGAGAGTAAGGCACTTGCCTTGCATGTAGTCAACCTGAGTTGGATACCTGGCATTCCATATGGTTCCCCCCAAGCACCACCAGGAGTGATTCCTGAGTGCAGAGCCAGGACTAATCCCTAAGCACCACTGGGCATGACCCAAACATTTAAAAATAAAACCACCCACAAAGTAAACCCTTTGTATATATGTTCTGTTTGTGTGTATATATGTATAATATATTCTTTGTATATATATTTTGTTTGTTTCTTGGGGCCACACACACATGTGCTCAGAGGTCACTCAGACTCAGGAGGAACAGTATGGGATGCTGGAGATCAACCCAGTTTGGATGAACCCACTGGCAAGGCAAACACCTTACCAACTAAACTATTTCTTGGGTCCCAGTATTTGTGGTATTTAAACTGTCAAATATCCTTTCAGAAAGGTTACTATTAGACCATGGATGTGACTTATTGGTGAAACACATGCCTTGCATTCATGAGATCTTCGTTCAAATCCTCTATTGGGATGTTTTTCTTTAAATTCTTACTTCAATTTTTTATATAGTCACCATGAAATGGCAATGTTATTTATGATTGGGTTTTAGGCATACAGTGTTTGAACACTTCATCAATGTCTACTTCCCTTCATCAATGTCCCCCACCCACATTTGCCTCCTACCAGTCTGCTTCTAGAAGAGACATTTTATAATAATAATATATATATATTTCTATACATTTATTATAAATTTTAGCACTGTTTACAGTATTGTTGGTGATATATAACACTTTACCACCTTTCAGTACCACTACCTCCTCCTGATAGAACATCTACTCCACCATAGGTATTTACCCCACCTCCTATTCTTCAGCTCCCCTCAGGGGGCTTGTTTCTTATTGAATACTGGTTCTCATGTTCTTTATTTTCATTATCTTTGGGCAGAAAAATTACTGTTAACAGCCGTCAATGAGAAATTCCCTCTTCATGTGATCAGCAGGAAAGAATATTATAATTAACAAATATTTGGTTATCAAATAAATTAAAGTATCATCCAATTACCTTAACCTCCATGTCTTTGGTTATAAATAAAGAACATTGAAATACATAGATTCATTAATCACTTTTGTTTCTTCTTGGAATTGCTAAAATACAAGCATTACTTTATGTTTTTTTCAGCCTTTTCAGTCCAGCCACACCAGCTTGGCCTTCCACCTCTCTGCTTCTTCCCATGCCCTGCACTATTCCAAATTTCAGTCATACAGAATTTTATTCAATTTCTACAATTTTCCATGCTTTCTGTTACTTCAGATCTTTTAACATTCTAGATACTATTTCTGGACACCTCTTCCTATATCTCTTTATATAACTATGCCCTTCCATTCGCCGCTTAAACATTTCTTTCCCTGAATATCTTCTTCAAGTGGAAAAGTAGGTTGGATGAGCCTGCTATGGGTTTCCAATCACCTGGCACTTTTTTACCTTATCTGGGATAGTAGGAATTCCTGAGGGTTGCTTAGTATTGCTCAAGTCAGTTCTTGACCAGGCCTCCCACTAGAGCAAAACATGTACTCCAGCCCTTTGAGCTCCAGATTTCCCTTGTTCCTTTTCAAAAGTATGTTATTTTGAAATAATTTTAGATTTACAGAGGAATTTTTTTTTTTTTTTTTTGGTTTTTGGGCCACACCCGGTAACGCTCAGGGGTTACTCCTGGCTATGTGCTCAGAAATTGCTCCTGGCTTGGGGGACCATATGGGACACCGGGGGATCGAACCGCGGTTCGTCCAAGGCTAGTGCAGGCAAGGCAGGCACCTTACCTTTAGCGCCACCGCCCGGCCCCCAAGATTTACAGAGGAATTTTAAAGATAGCTCAGCAGCCTGTAAACATTTGACTTAACTTCCCCTAAGATTAACATATTACATGACTGTGATATTTTTTGTCAAAAGTAAAATGTGAAAATACATACAGTATTATTAACTAAACTTCAGGCCTTTCTTGGATTTCATTAATTTTTCTGTTGGTGCCCTTTTTCTGCTCCAGGATATAATCTAAGAAGTCTTAACAGCATTAAATATGCTTAGACTCTTGCATAGACTTATCACATCTCAGTCTACTTGACCTTTTCCTCAAAATGTTTTACGAAATCAGAAACCATGTATTTTTCACCAGGACATCACCAATTCTTGTTTTTGTTTTAGGGCCACACCTAGCAGTGATTATGGTTTAGGATTAAGGATCACTCCTATCAGTGCTCAGATCATCACAGAGGGTTTTTATTTTTGTTTGTTTGTTTGTTTGTTTTGATTTTTGGTTTTTGGGTCACACTCAGCAGCGCTCAGGAGTTACTTCTGGCTCTACGCTCAGAAATTGCTCCTGGCAGGCTCAGGGGACCATTTGGGATGCTGGGATTTGAACCACCATCCTTCTGCATGCAAGGCAAATGCCCCACCTCATGCTATCTCTCTGGCCCCCATCATACAGAGTTCTAAGGTATTGAACTAGGATCTGTGTGAAAGGCAAAAGCTCCATGCATTGAACCATTTCCTCAGTCCCCACTTTATCAATTCTTAAAGTATTTACAATAAGCAAATGCTACATATATATATATATATATATATATATATATATATATATATATATATATATATATAACTTCTTTGGCTTTTGTTTGGGGGTGCCATACTTGAAGGTACTCAGGGGTTATTCCTAGCTCTGCTCTCAGGGTCCATCCTGCTGGTGTTCATATGTGATGTCAGGATTGAACTGAGGTTCAGCCACATGCAAGACCTTACTTTCTGTATTATCTCTCTGGTTCATGCTATGTATAAGTGAATAACAGGCAATGTTTCTACAAAAAATTTTTTCTTTAAAAAAAGAACCACTTTTCATTCTGATTTATTTTCATTTTTCTATATATATTTTTGGGGGGTCACACCCAGCAATGCTCAGGGATTATTCCTGGCTCTACGCTCAGAAATCCCCCCTGGCAGGCATGGGGGACCATATGGATTGCTGGGATTCGAACCACCATTCTTCATGGAAGGCAAACGCCTTACCTCCATGCTATCTCACCAGTCCCATTTTTCTATATTTTTATACATTAAAATATTGTATCTAAAACAATAAAATTACATTTCAAATGGGGCAGGAAAGATGCTGAGTACCTGTAAATGACTCAGCACAGCATGGGTCCCTAAGCACAACAGAGAATAATCTTCCAGCACAGAGCCAAGAGTAACGCCTTTGGGGTCATCAAACCTACGTTAATTAATTAAAAGTGATTGGGGGAGATAGTTCAAAAGACTTGTGCATATGCTTTGCATGTGAGAGGTATGGATTCAAACCCTGATACCACATGATACTCCAACACAACACTATCAGGAATAAGTCCCGAGAACCAAATTTAGGTAGTAGCTTGAGTACCACCAGGTCTGGTTCAAAAATAAAAAAGGGAGGTCAGAAAGATAGTACAGGGGCCGAAGGGATAACATGGAGGTGGGGCGGTTTGCCTTGCATGCAGAAGGACGGTGGTTCGAATCCCGGCATCCCATATGGTCCCCCGAGCCTGCTAGGAGTGATTTTTGAGCTTAGAGCTAGGGGTAACCCCTAAGCACTGCCAGGTGTGACCCCAAAAACAAAAAACAAAAGAAAGATAGTATAGTGGGCTGGACAATTACCTTGCATATGACCAACTCAGGTTTGATCCCTAGCACCCATGGAATGGCTCAAGCACCACCAAGAGTGAACCCAGAGCACAGATCCAGGATTAAGCCCTGAACACTGTCAGGTGTGGTTCAAAACAAAATCAAAATATGATAATTTTTTCCTTATAATTCTCTCCCCACAACCTCCATTCCTTTATTTTTATTTATTTATTTTTTGGTGAGGGGGTCACACCCGGCAGCGCTCAGGGTTTACTCCTGGCTCCATGCTCAGAAATCGCTCCTTGCAGGCTCGGGGGACCACATGGGATGCTGGGATTCGAACCAATGGCCTTCTGCATGAAAGGCAAACGCCTTACCTCCATGCTATCTCTCCAGCCCCCCCCCCCTTTTTTGCTAGAGATTCCAAAGAGCAGAACTACCAGGATCATTGTGCATGTGGGTGGTGCCAGAGTTTACTTCCCAGCCTTATTTGCAGCCTCCCTGTCTTCAGACTTGTAAAGTTGATCCTTTCACATAAACTATCCCAGAGGCTTGAAAAGACCTTTGGGTGATTGAAGAGATCATCTGTTGGATCTCTAAAAAATTGAATCAAAGGCATTTTAAATATTTTGTTTTCTGCAATATAGAGTTTGGCCTCATAATTGTAATGGTAAGGTTTCTTCATAAATAAGATTCCTAAAAAGAATATTGAAACAGGAAAAGGAAACAAAGATTGAAGGTCACAGATATTTTTGAAAGTACTTTTAAAAAGCAATGAAGAGGGGGCCGGCGAGGTGGCGCTAGAGGTAAGGTGTCTGCCTTGCAAGCGCTAGCCAAGGAAGGACCGAGGTTCGATCCCCCGGCGTCCCATATGGTCCCCCCAAGCCAGGGGCAATTTCTGAGCACTTAGCTAGGAGTAACCCCTGAGCATCAAACGGGTGTGGCTGAAAAAAAAAACAAAAGAATAAAAAAGCAATGAAGAGGGACTGGAGTGATAGTACAGCAGGTAAAGAACTTGCCTGGTCTATAACTAGTCCCATCCAGCCTCTCAGGAGTAATTACTGAGTAAAGAGCTAAGAGTTATAATCCCTGGGCATCATTAGATGTGGCACAAAAGCCAAATAACTTAATTAATTAAAAGCTATGAATAAAAATTAAAGTAAAATCAAATATGAAAAGCAATGAAGGTAGTTGAAGAGATAGCTCATTGAGTACATGCTTTACAAGAAGGAGACCAGAGTTCAATCCCAAGTACTACATATGGTCTTCTGAGCATTGCCAGAAGCAATCCCTGAGCACTGAGATGGGAATAGTTTCTGGGCTCTGACAGATCCGATCTAAAAATAAAACAACATAATTTTAAAAGATAAAAAGCAACGAAGGCTAGAGGACTGACTGAGAACATTCTTTGCATAGCAGATTCCATCCCTGGCAGCTCATGATTCCCCAGGCATTTCCAGGAGCAATGTCCAAGCATGCAGCTCAAGAATATCCCCTAGGGGCCAGAGAGATAGCATGAAGGTAAGGCATTTGCCCTTCATGCAGAAGGACGGTGATTCAAATCCCGGCATCCCATATGATCCCCTGTGCCTGCGATTTCTGAGCATAGAGCCAGGGCAACCCTGAGCGCTGCCGAGTGTGACCCAAAAACAAAAACAAACAAACAAAAAAGACATACCCTAAGCATTGAGCATCCCCTCCCCCTCAAAAAAGCAATGAAACTATTCCAGAAGCAAAGTCAAGTAGAAATGGAGTAGATTACTCCTGAAGTCTTTTGTCCTTTTACATATTGTTCTACTCTGTGCAAAATCTAGAAATTTGGAGTGTGTGTGTGTGCAGATGTTGCATTTGGGGTTGCACCTGGAAATTCTCAAATCCAACTCCTAGCTCCTGGTGATACTTCAAGGGGACTATACAGTGATGAGTTAGAAGATGGGCCTCGGGGGCCGGGCGGTGGCGCTCGAGGTAAGGTGCCTGCCTTGCCTGCGCTAGCCTTGGACGAACCTCGGTTCGATCCCCTGGTGTCCCATATGGTCCCCCAAGCCAGGAGCAACTTCTGAGCACATAGCCAGGAGTAACCCCTGAGCGTACTGGGTGTGGCCCAAAAACCAAAAAAAAAAAAAAAAAAGAAGATGGGCCTCGGGGCCAGGAAGGTGGCGCTAGAGTTAAGGTGTTTGCCTTGCATGCGCTATAGGACGGACTGTGGTTCGATCCCCCGGTGTCCAATATGGTCCCCCAAGCCAGGGGCGATTTCTGAGTGCATAGCCAGGAGTAACCCCTGGGCATCAAATGGGTGTGGCAAAAAAACAAAACAAAGGGGCCGGGCGGTGGCGCTAAAGGTAAGGTGCCTGCCTTGCCTGCGCTAACCTTGGACGGACCGCGGTTCGATCCCCCGGTGTCCCATATGGTCCCCCAAGCCAGGAGCAACTTCTGAGCACATAGCCAGGAGTAACCCCTGAGCGTTACTGGGTGTGGCCCAAAAACCAAAAAAAAAAAAAAAAAACAAAACAAAAACAAAACAAAAAACAAAAAAAGAAGATGGGCCTCCTTGGGGCCAGAGAGATAGCACAGTAGCACAGTGCTAGGGCTTTTGCCTTGCATGTGGCCGACTCGGGAGGGACCTGGTTCAATTCCCAGCATTCTATATGAGAAGAAGAAGAAGAAGAAGAAGAAGAAGAAGAAGAAGAAGAAGAGAAGAAGAAGAAGAAGAAGAAGAAGAAGAAGAAGAAGAGAAGAAGAAGAAGAAGAAGAAGAAGAAGAAAGAGGAGAAGAAGAAGAAGAAGAAGAAGAAGAAGAAGAAGAGAAGAAGAAGAAGAAGAAGAAGAAGAAGAAGAAGAAGAAGAAGAAGAAGAAGAAGAAGAAGAAGAAGAAGAGAAGAAGAAGAAAAGAAGGGCCTCCTGCATGCAACACATGTGCTTAGCTCCTGCTCCTAGAATGATCTTTTCTTCTTTTTTATTACCTCCCTTTTTGCTGCTGATGTTATTTAGTCATTGGGCATTGCACACACTACTGGCTTTGGTGCTCACACATTTAGCTGTCTGGTGCTTGTCACTCAGTAGTAGTGCTCTCTGAGTATCTCACTCCTTCAGTTTTGGTGCTTGTGCAACATTGCACAGTGAGCTCTCTTAGTTGAAGCTCTATTACCGCACTTCCTAACTCTGGTGCTGAAACTTTCACACAAGAATGATCTGCCACTATTTCATGAGTAACCTTTAATATTTTTTGTTTGTTTATTTGGGGGCCATATCTGCTAGTACTCAGAGACTACTAATACTAGCTCTGTGCTTTGGGGTAATTCCTGAAGGTGTTTGGGGAGACTTTGATGCTGTTCTGGGAATTGAACCATGACTTCCATTATGCAAGTCACATTCTCAGCCCATTGAGCTATCTCTCCAATACAAAATTCTTTTCATTTTTTTTTAATCTTGGGATCAAATGTAGGGCCCCACAAATGCAAGCTCTACCACTGAGTCACATCCCCTACCCTTAATATTTGCAATTTTCATTTTCTGGAAACCCAAATTTTACTTTGTCCTGACATCATGAAAACTGGCATCTAACCTTGTTAAAACCATTAACTCTACAGTTTTAGGATTAAATGCCTATTCAGACTAGGAGAAGTCAGATTCAAGATCTTCATTTTAGATGTCTGGATCAAGACAGTAACTGACCATCTACTGTACAAGTGTCTGACGTCTTTCATCTCCATTTAATTCCATCCGAACATTTACCACATGAGAATTCTCCTCCTGAGCTCTCTTAGCCAAAGTCTAAATTTAGACTTCCCAAGTTCAGGTGTCCTACTTGGAAATAAGGACTCACTTTCCAGTATTTGTATCTGATAGGAGAAACATAACACTCTGAGCAGCAAGCACTTGATATCTTTTTGGAGAATAAGGAGTTGCTTTTCTGGCTCTCACTAGTTTGGTTGCTTGAATACCGCTTGTAGGCATAAAGAATACATCAGAGTTTTGAGGAAACTCCATTAAATGGGAGGAATTACCCATAAGATAGAGTGTGTAGATTGTATGTAATTGTTTGTGGAGTAAAGCTGAGTGAACACAAATCATACTCTGCATGATTTGTGCAGTGTGTGCCTCTGTATCTTGCTTGGAGAAAGTTACCAGAACAGTTATGTCTGGCACAGACAAATCATGATGGTCCACATCTCCCAGGCTACCTCCTTACTCTTGGCTACAAACCTAATCTAGAGCTCACACCCTACAGAACTCTGCTCTAGGAACATCCATTTATATTTTTTCCTTTTTGGAGGGCTGGAATTGGAATTGGGCTCTGTCCTCATGAGTGACTCCTGGTGGTAGCTGGAAGACTAATATACAGCAGCATGAATTAAACCAGGGTTGACCATGTACAGGGCAAGCACCTTAATCCCTAAACCGCCACTCTGCCACCCTTAAGTTTTTCTTTTCTTTCATTTTAGATTTTTTTGGTGTATCAAAGTTCAAACCAAGGGGGACATGTGGAACATGTGATCTCCTACTGAACCATATCCCTGGCCCCTGATTTATAATTTCGTATTACTTCCTATTACTGTTTTGAAAACTGTCATAGTTTACCTATTCAAATAGTAACTTAGTTTAAAAAAATCACTTCTGGGGCCAGAGAGATAGCATGGAGGTAAGGCGTTTGCCTTTCATGCAGGAGGTCATTGGTTTGAATCCCGGCGTCCCATATGGTCCCCCAGGAGCAATTTCTGAGCATGGATCCAGGAATAACCCCTGAGCACTGCCAGGTGTGAGCCAAAAACCACACACACACACACACACACACACACACACACACAAATCACTTCTTTTTTTCCTTATCACCCATCTTCCTCCAATAAAACAGAATTTTTTTTGTTTCCATGATTTGTTTTCTGTTCCGCTTCACTAAAATTTCTTTTCCTTGGGGCTGGAACAATAGTAAAGTGGGTAGGGTGTTTGTTTGCCTTGCATTTGGCTAACCTTTATTCAAATGCCCAGCACCTCATCTGGTTCTCTGAGCACCACCAGGCATAATTCCTGAGTGCAGAGCTGGGGTAACTCCTGAGTATTGCTGGGTCTATCCCACAAACCAAACCAAAAACAAAAATTATGTTCCATAGTGGAGTTTTTTTCTCTTTTATTCACTGTTCTGGAATAGTGCCTAATACATAGAGGTACGAAATAATTATCTCCTGGGAAGTTTAGGTTGCCCAATCTATAGAACAAAATATCCAAGATATCCATCGCATACATAGAGGTTTCTTCATTTTAAATTGTTAAACAAAATTGTCAGAGAAAAAAATTTTCAGGCTGGAGAGATAGCATTGGGCCGGAGAGATAGCATGGAGGCAAGGCATTTGCCTTTCATGCAGAAGGATGGTGGTTCAAATCCCAGCAACCCATATGGTCCCCCAAGCCTGCCAGGGGCAATTTCTGAGCATAGAGCCAGGAGTAATCCTTGAGTGCTGCTGGGTGTGACCCAAAAAGCCAAAAAAATTTTTTTCTAGGAAAAAACCCTAATAACCCTACTTCAGAAGACAATAAAAGAAATGAGGTACAAAATTAAAGTATTTAAACTAGCAGCCTCACTCAGGAGTGAGGACTTGGAGACAGACTAGCTGTAGTCACATATCCTACTGGCAGCCTTGGCTACTGGAGATACTTGGCCTGGAATAACTTCTGGGAATTTTGCCAACTATCTGCCCCCAGGGCTTTGCCATTTGGCTTACTAGAAGGGTTTTAGGAGAGGGTAGCAGTGCCCAGGGCTTTGGCACAGGAGACTGGGGTGAGGATGCCTCCTGCAGGTTAGGTCTAAGCCATAGTAGCAGTTTCAGGAACCTGGTTCCACTAAAAGATCCAGGCAGTCTCTGCTCCCTCAGTGCATTATGGAGAAAGCAGGTACCACCAATAGACTTTCCAGAAACCCAGATCCGTCTCTAGCCAGGATTCATCTGAACTAGCACCAACAGTTATATCTCCCTGAAAACCTTTGTCTTTCTACCTTTATTCCCTTTATTCCCTCTTCCCTACAACTGTCAAACTACAATTGGGTCCCACTTCATCTTCTCTAAGCAGAAATTTATCCCCACTACACAAAGATTTTGGGGTAACAATACATTCAGAATGAAGCAAGGAATTTCTCCTTGCAAGGAAAGAAAATCAGCCCCAAGTCTGCCCACAATTTTCTTTTTTTTTTTTGTTTTGTTTTGTTTTGGTTTTGGGTCATACCTGGCAGCTCTCAGGGGTTACTCCTGGCTCTACGCTCAGAAATCGTTCCTGGCAGGCTCAGGGGACCATATGGGATGCCGGGATTCAAACCACCGTCCTTCTACATTCAAGGTAAATGCCTTACCTCATGCTATCTCTCCAGCCCCTGCCCACAGTTTTCCTTCTCTGGTTTATCATCTACCCTCACAGGAAATAAATTTAGGAAAGAAATACATACATAGTAAAGTAAGAGACATTTATATGGAAAATGTGAGAGAAAAGAAAGTAAGTTTCAAGTTCAAGAAATTATGTAGGGGCCCGGAGAGATAGCACAGCAGCGTTTGCCTTGCAAGCAGCCGATCCAGGACCAAAGGTGGTTGGTTCGAATCCCGGTGTCCCATATGGTCCCCAGTGCCTGCCAGGAGCTATTTCTGAGCAGACAGCCAGGAGTAACCCCTGAGCAACGCCGCCGGGTGTGGCCCCCCCCAAAAAAAAATTATGTAGGCTTCTCCAAGGTAGGGAGAACCAAGCACCATCCCAAGTAGACCTGCAGGTTCCCAGACAGGATAGGAAAATGTGAGAGAGTACACATCTCAGACAGAGATGTAGGAGACCCTGGATTGAAAAATACATGGCTTAGTCTCTGCCAAGTTAGTTTTCATAGTTTTTCCAAAATGCCTCCGTATCCTCACCCCAAAGTTTGTTGCAGTCAAGAGGGAGAGCTTGGAATGATGGTCTTCTTTTTGTTTGCTTTGGGCCACATTCAGCAATGCTCAGGATGAGTCCTGGCTCTGTGCTCAGAAATCATTCCTGGTGGGCTAGGTAAGAAGATGGGTGCAGGAATCAAAACCAAGCCAGCCCTGTGCGAGTCGAGCCCTCTGTCAGCTGTTGTATCAATTCAGTCTTCAGGATGACCTTTCTTTGATATCCTTGGCATGACCTTCCTTGCAGCCTCATTTAATGCTCTTGGATCTGCAATTCTGAATTTCAAAGACTTTACAGGCTCCTCAGATGGGTCTTGCATTTCTTTTTCTTTCTTTTTTTCTTTTTTATTGGGGGGTGTCACGCCCAGCAATGCTCATGGATTATTCCTGGCTCTACACTCAGGAATTACTCCTGTGAGTGTTCTGGAGATCATATGGGATGCCAAAGATTGAACCCAGGTCAGCCAAGAGCAAAGCAAGCCGTACTAGCTCTCCAGCCCTAAAGTCCTATATTACAAAGCCATCATCGTTCAGGCTGATTTGAGTTTCTGTGTCTTTCATCAATCCACATTTATCTAGCAGGGTCCCCTATCTATCTGCATGCAAAAATCTCAAACCAGGGCCCGGAGAGATAGCACAGCGGCTTGCAAGCAGCCGATCCAGGACCAAAGGTAGTTGGTTCGAATCCCGGTGTCCCATATGGTCCCCCGTGCCTGCCAGGAGCTAATTCTGAGCAGACAGCCAGGAGTAACCCCTGAGCAATGCCGGGTGTGGCCCAAAAACTAAAAAATAAATAAATAAATAAATAAATAACAAGAACAACCAGTGTTGGTTGAAAGTGGGGAGAAAGGAACACTCATTCACTGCTGGTGGGAAAGTAGATTGGTTCAGCCTTTAGGGAAAACAATATGGACATTCTTCAGAAAACTAGAAATTGAGTCTCCATATGACCCAACAATACCACTCCTAGAAATATGCCCTAGGGGCCCAAAAGTGAATAGTGCACACAATGCAGAAAAGCCCTCTGCACTCCTATATTCATTGTGGTACTATTTACAATAGTCAGTGCCCAAGAATAGATGAGTGGCTAAAGAAATATACATCTATGCAGCTGTTAGAAAAAATGAAATCATGAAATTTGCTCATACATGGATTAATATGGATAGTATTATGCTGAGCAAAATGAGTCATGGGGAGAAGGGTATACATAGAACAATCACACATTTGTGAGATATTAAGAAAAAAGATAGTATGGTAAAAATATCCAAAGACAATAGAGACAAGGGCCAGAAGTAGCAGTTCATTGTAGGAAGCTTGCCACAAATAGTGAGGGAGTACAGTTCTGCTAGAGAAGAGACCACTATGACTATGATAGTTCTTTGGACAAGAATTGGGTGTTGAAAGTAGATAAAGTGACATGCAAGATACCTCTTCAGTAATAATAATGCAAGCCACAGTATCCAAAAGAACAAAAGGAAGAGAGATAGAGATGAAAAATGTCTGCCAACAGAGCAGACATGGGGAAGGACAGCAGGGAGGTCAAATGAGAAGGTGGAAGAAAAACTGGGCACATTGGTGGTGGGAAATGTACAATGGTGAAGGAATGGGTATTAGAACATTGTATGACTGAAATTCACAGTCAACAGCTTTTTGTTGTGTATCTCACTGTAATTTAATTTTTTGAGAGAGAGGAGGTGGGGGAGAGAACCATATGGGTCCTGGGAATCGAACCCAGGTCTCCTGTGTTCAAGACAAACATCTATCACTTCAGCTGCACTGTTTCTGTTCTTAAATAGTTTAACTTCTAGCTTAGTTCTTTACAACTGTGAAATTACTCTATCTACAAGTAATATAGAAATAATTTCAATATAGATGGGCTTACTAAAAAAACAGGAAGAAAAATATTGCAGATGATTTCCTAACTTTTAGAAAACTGAGAAAAATCATGTACCTTCTTGAATTCTATAAGTTATGATTTATCTAAAAAGATACAAACGTAAGATTGAATGGTATTTTAGAAATTATTAAAAAGTAACCTTTTAAAACCAAATAACATACCTAGGGAAAACATAGAGATCATTAAGTACATAGTTTGATCTTTCCAGGTTATTTAATAACTAAAGACCAGTTCTTAAACCAATATAGTATAAAAAGGCAACTTAAGAGAGGTGTTTTTTTTTTTTAATCTAGATAGAATAATTACATCACTGAAAAAGAAAGAGATAAGAGAATAATGTTCTGCAACGGCTTGAAGACTGTGCTGGGAAGTAGTGAGAAAATGGATAGCACATTAAAATTCATGAGGAAATGCCATTTAAGTTCCGTGAATAACAAAATGATTATTATGCAGGATCAGGTTTTTCTTTCATCTTTACAGAAAGACACAAAATCATTATCATGATCTGCCATGTGTTTTCCCTTTGTTATTAGATGCTGTGACTGGCCTATTAAATGATCCATCCTACCCAGGGGAATGGTCTTAGTGGTGAATAATGGTGGTCATGGCTCAACTGGCCTTCTATGGTCCTAATTGTAAGTGCATTTAGGCCAGAGAAAAGGAACAAATTGAAGGGCAGAACATCTATGGGAGCATTTTCTTGTGATTACAAAGAACTAAGTCTATTTTTAACCTACTGTCCCTGGCTTCATGCTTTATACCTGCCAATTCCAGAATAAACAAAGCTGGTATTTACAATTAAAGTCTTCTCAGTCAATATAATGGAGACTGTAGTTAATTTCAAAGGCATAATACATGCAAATTGAAGATGGGAATTAATATTAGGAGGAGAAAAATCTGGAACACTAATTCTACAAAAATTTATAAAATGGGGTCTGAAATTTACCCTTATTCTAGACTAACAGGCAAAAAAAAAAATGTCGCACTTTATTTTCTTTGATGGACCTAATTTTTCTTGCCAGCTTCCATTGTGGAAGAAAACCCCTCACATTTTCACTAGTCACTTCAAGGTAACAATCTTTTTAGTTTAAATAAAAAGTTGCATTTGCATAATACATTTTCTTGGGGGAGACATAAAGTCTTTCCCCTGTTTCTCTTCAAAAGTGTCTGGCTTTATAGAAGGATTTGGAACTTTATAATGTCAAGGAAAGGAGGGTGACTCATATCCTTGTGAGGTCTCAATATACAAATTTTATGGTGTCACTTTTAGGACTGGGGACACTGAAGTAGTAGGGAGGTAGTAGGACCTAAGTGAACTTAGGACTGTGTATTGGCATCATTATTTTGTTTAGGATGATGGATTTCAACCACTGGTTAACAGACTGGTATGGGTCTGCAGTGTAAATAGGTTGAAGAGTGTTCATTTAATTGATTTGTTCTACCCACTTATGTGTCTTTTTCTTTTCTTTAGCTTTATTTTTATTTATTTATTTATTTATTTTTGGGTTTTGGGCCACACCTGGTGATGCTCAGGGGTTACTCCTGGCTATGCGCTCAGAAGTCGCTCCTGGCTTGGGGGACCATATAGGACATCAAGGGATCGAACAGAGGTCCATCCAAGGCTAGCGCAGGCAAGGCAGGCACCTTACCTCTAGCGCCACCGCCTGGCCCCTATTTATTTATTTATTTATTTATTTATTTATTTATTTTGGAGGAGCTCTCACTCAGTGACCTGGAGCCTAGGAGTCACTATTGGCAGACATGTGGTACCTGGGATCAAACTTGAGGCCCCTGTATATAAGGAGTGTGCTCTGTCTCTTGCCCTCTTCCTGGCCTCACTGCAGCTTTTGGGCTGCTATTAAACTCCTCCTGATTTCCTTACTTCCACACCAGGACTGTCTGCAGACATAACAGTAAGAACAAAGATTTCAGGCTAATCCATCTACCCACTTCTGGTTCCTACTGAGCAATCACTTTTCTATTGCACCAAGTAAAACAGAAGCAAAGTGACTCTTCCTTTCAACTTTCTCCTCTTGCTAGCTAACTTCCTTCTCCAGAAAGTTGCCCAAGCCAAGAGTACATAAGAGACACAAAAATTTCAAAGGCAACAGAAACTTGAGAACAGGTCTTCAGTTGAAAGCTTACCATGCTGGGGGAGAGCATTGTGTAAATATGGGGGAATGGCATTGGGGCAATGGTATAGGGAAGTAGATATTCTGGTAGAGGACGTGATTCAGGAATATTTTGTGCACAAAACTCTACTATTAACAGTTTTGTAGGCAATGGTGTCTAAAATAAAATTAAGATACTTCATTTGTAGGGTCTGTGCGCCTCTATCTTATGACAGAAAAGTCACTTTTTTCTGTTCTACAACTCTGCAAAGGAAGCTACAAGACAACAGAGAACTAAGGTTCGTAAAGTACTTATTCTCCCCCAAGTATTGTTCCAGTTTTCTTTTCGAGAAAGTTGGATTAAAGAAGAAAGATACAGAAATTAAATCAAAGCCCAGAAGAATGACAAAAGAGCCTGTCTTATAAGCACATGGTCACAAATTCAAATTCTTGGTGTCTCATATACATAAACTGAATCCTGGTAACTCTCTGTCTGTATGTAGGGAGCCAGATTCTCCCTCACAGTCTTAGCATAAGCATGGCCATCTTGTAGCAAACTGCCATTTTCTAACAGGCCTGTCCTTTAGTTGAGCTATACATTGTGTACGTGCCAACTGGCCACTCTTCTGGCTCAGGAAACTCAGAGCTATAAATATAGCATTTGGTGTGATAATAGGATGTTCCTCAAGAAACTTGTATCAAATTAACAGGCACATGCCAAACCTTTTGAACTGCATGATGACAAATGCATGCTTGACAAATGCTTGCATTGTCCCCTCCTCCCTTTGTATAAAAACTATATAAGTCATGGCATTTCAAAAATAAATTGACGCCATAATCAGAATCCTTGGTGGTCCCCTTTTCCCCCACCCATTTCTCTTACAGGTGCAGACCCTTTCCACGACCACAAATAAACTGAAGCTGCTGGCCGGCACATCTGTAATCCCTGGTTCTAAAAGCTATTTCTGGCTGTTCCATCCTGTGTGTAAGAGCCATCAAAAGGAATGTGGTCACCAGCAAGAACTGTGAGTACAAAGATGTGTGAGCAAAATGGTCAGGAAGTGTTTCCCTCAGCAAGTACTTTGTGAGCACTGCAGTGACCCCGGAAGAATACTACAGAATTACTAGTGGGCCTCAATTAAGTGAGCCCTGGGACTGGAGGGATAGCACAGTGGATAGGGCATTTCTATTCCTGGCATCCCATATAGTCTCCTAACCCTGCCCGGAGTAATTTCTGAGCACAGAACCAGGAGTAACCCTTGAGCACCACTGGTTGTGCCCCGCAAAACTAACCAAAACTGTGAGCCCTGGATAACATTGTACTTGAGAAGGAGCTAAATTTTGGAGAGAACTATAGACTGGTGTGTGAGAACTCAGACTGACGTGTGACTCCAGTGAGCATCACAATCTAACATGTACAGCACCACAGCTAGGTATGTGTGCAGCCCCTAACCGTTGCAATAGAAATTTAAAATTTAGAAGAAAACAAAATCAAGTCAGTGCTTGCCAGGACTGCAGATAAAGAAGTTGGTCATGGGGCCGGGAAGGTGGCGCTAGAGGTAAGGTGTCTACCTTACAAGCGCTAGCGTAGGACGGACGCGGTTTGATCCCCCGGCGTCCCATGTGGTCCCCCCAAGCAAGGGGCGATTTCTGAGCGCATAGCCAGGAGTAACCCCTTAGCGTCAAACGGGTGTGGCCCAAAAACCAAAAAAAAAAAAAAGAAGTTGGTCATAAAGGGGATAGGCAATTTGTTAGATGTGAATATTTAAATTATTTTATTTAATAAAAGAACCATAGCTTACAAAGTTATTGATATTTGAGTTTTAGGCATATAATATTTCTTCTTTTTCTTTGGCTTTTGGATCAGGTCCGGTGGTGCTCAGAGATAACTCCTGACTCTATGCTCAGAAATTGCCCCTGGCAGGCTCAGGGGACCATATAGGATGCTGGGAATATAACCACTGTCTATCCTGGGTTGGTCACATGCAAGGCAAATGCCCTATCACTATTCTATATCTCTGGCTCAGGCATATAATATCTCAACACCAATCCCACTACTAGTGTTAACTCTCATCCCTAGTGCTCCCATACTACGTCATCCCCCAGCCCCAACTAACCTCCTCTACTTCCCACCTGCCACCTTGGCAGGCATATTAAAATCCCATGATTTCAGCTTGGATCTCATGTTTTCAGTATTGCTGAGTCTGTACTTTGAATATGTAGCTATCTGCTCTCTCCTGTCCCCAATAAAACCAAAGTCCAGTCCCCTGTTTTCTCATTACTTTCCTTTCTCCTCTTCTCCCTATACTCCTTGCTTTCGTTTCTTCTCTGTCCTTTTCCTCCCTAAGTCAAGGATGGTCTAGGTATGCTATTTTAATACATTAATTGTTTTTTTGGTTTTTGGGCCACACCCGGTGACGCTAAGGGGTTACTCCTGACTATGTGCTCAAAAATTGCTTCTGGTTTGGGGGACCATATGGGATGCCAGGACAGTTCTGGATTGGCTGAGTGCAAGGCAAACACCCTACCACTGGCCCCAATACATTGAATTTTCTAATGCGATTTTCTATACAATTTTCTAACAATTTTATATACCACAGATAAGTGAGATCATCCTGTTTTCTTTCTTCTTCTGGCTTATTTCACTCAACAAATGTGGTTTCAACCAGGTTGCAGCAAGTTGCATTTTATCATTCTTCACCTTCATAGTATCCCATAGTATCTTCATAGTATCTGTATCACATTTTCATAATCCATTCATCTGTCATTGGACAGCTAGGTTGATTCCATATCTTAGCTATTGTATTCATAGTAACAATGAGTTATGATGTGCATATGTTCTTTTGAATGAATGTTTTAAAGTCCTAGGATAGATACCAACTGGGTATATGCTGGGTCATATAGCAGCTCTACTTTAAGTTTACTAAGAATTTTCCCTACTGATTTCCACAGGGGTTGAACCAGACAACATTTCCACCATAGGTAAATAAAGTTACTTTTCCACCATATCCCTGCTAGCACAGATTGTTCCTCCTATTTTTGATATGTGGTTTGTTGACTCCTCACTTGTTGACAGAGGTGTCAGGAAGGATTGATTCCTGTGTCTTTGATGTTTTGGAGAAGGTTAATATAATAAATAAAAGTAATACATTTTTTCTGAAGGTTTGGAATCCATCCACCAGTGAATTCATCCACACTAGAACTTTTTGTTCTTGAGGAAATTCTTAATTACAGTTTCAACTTCCTCACTTGTGACTGGTCTCTTTTAAGCTTACTACTTCCTCCTCATTCAGCTTTGGGAGATTACGTGACTAAAATCTATTCATTTCTTCTAGGTTCTCCAGTTTAAGATTACAAAGTTGTTCATAGTAACCTTTCATTATATTTTGAATTACTAAAGAGTCCATTGTAATTTCTTTCCTTTCATCTCTGATCTGGTTTATTTGAACTTTTTTTTAAATTTCCTTGGGAGTCTAACTAAAGGCTTATCTATCTTGTTTATTCTTTCAAAGAACCAACTTCTGGTTTCATTGATTCTTTGAAGTGCTTCTTGATTTTTTTGTTGTTGATTTCTGCTCTTGTTTTTTACTATTTCCCTGCTTCTACTACCTTTTTGTTTTGTTTGCTATTTCTTACCCAGATTTTTGAGATGTGTGTTAAGATGGTTGATTTTGATTTTTCTTCTTTTATTTTCCCCTCCCCTATTTTTCTTCTTTTTTAATATAGGCTTAATGCAATGCTGAGACTTTTCCCCTTAGTAGAGCTTTTGCTGTATCCACATTGTCATTAGTTTCAAGGAATCTTTTTATTCCTTCCTTGATTTCTTCTTTGATACAGTTTAGCAAGACACTGTTCAGATTCCATGTGTTAGAAAAATTTTCTCGGGGCCGGAGAGATAGCATGGAGGTAAGGCGTTTGCCTTTCATGCAGAAGGTCATCGGTTCAAATCCCGGCGTCCCATATGGTCCCCCGTGCCTGCCAGGAGCAATTTCTGAGCATGGAGCCAGGAGTAACCCCTGAGCACTGCCGGGTGTGACCCAAAAACCAAAAAAAAAAAAAAAAAAAAAAAAAAAAGAAAAATAATAAAAAAAAAAGAAAAATTTTCTCCACCTTTTTGTAGAGACATTTTCTATTTTCATGCATTATGGTCTGAGAAAATACTTCGCATTTATAAGACAAGTGCCATACACGTTGTGCTATTGCTCCAACCCTATAAATATGTCCAGAATTTAAGAGGCCACTTATATTAGTCATTTTAAATCCTTTTACCTTTCCAATTTGATCAAAGTTGTTTTTCCAAAAAAATAGTATAGTAATTTTTTTAAAAAAAAATATTGATGCTAAATTTTCTCAAACTCAGCTTGCCACCTTGAGGCAAGTGAAAGATTTACAGAGACTATCTTCAGAGGTAGGATGCTAATTTGGAAAACTTCTCCGTAACTACTAATTAATAATATTGTGAACATTCTATTATTATTCTGTGAGATTTCCTCTTTCCAGAATTATTCCCTGGCATCTTTTGAATCTTATCATCTTTCAAAATTCTCTTTTGGGGGATGGGTGGGCTTGGCCATACCTGGCAGTGCTCAGAGGTTACTCCTGGCTCTGTGCTTAGAAACTAATTCTGGCAGGCTCGAGGAACCATACAGGAAATCAGGGATTGAAACCGAGTCTGTCCTGTGTAGGCCATATGCAAGGCAATGCCTTACCACTGTGCTATTACTCCAGCCCCATCAACTTTCAAAATTCAGTTAAAATGTCACTAATTCTGAGAAGCCTTTCCTGATTTCTCTAGGTAGTATTTGCTCTACTATATACTTTTGGTTTTGTAGGATTGAGGCCACACCAAAAAGCACTGAATCTTCTTCAGGTGTGGTGCTTGGTGTTACTCATGAAGGTACTTGAGGATCTTGTGGTGTTGGTATTGAATCTGGACCTCCTACACATAAAGCATAAACTCAGCTCTTTGAAATTATTCTCTGTTCCCTGCCCCTCATTTTCTAAATACTTTATCTTGGATCTAAGTAATCTAATTGAATGATTGGGTCTTAAACATTTTTTTTTTTTTTGGTTTTTGGTTTTTGGGCCACACCCGGCAGTGCTCAGGGGTTACTCCTGGCTGTCTGCTCAGAAATAGCTCCTGGCAGGCACAGGGGACCATATGGGACACCGGGATTCGAACCAACCACCTTTGGTCCTGGATCGGCTGCTTGCAAGGCAAACGCCGCTGTGCTATCTCTCCGGGCCCACATTTTTTTCATGATTTTGAAACAAAGAGATAAGAAGTGCGCCTCAGGTTGCCACTTCATCATGGAATTCATTATTTATTTCAGTGCCCAGTCTGAAATTCACTCTTTCTCACAGTTTTTTCAGCCTTTATGAACCAGACTACAGCAGGTGGGGTGCTTGCCTTACATGTGGCCAACTCAGGCTGCATCACCAGTACCACATATGGTCTCTTAAGCCCTATCAAGAATGATACTTGAATACAAAGCCAGGAGGAAGCCCTGAGCAGCACCGAGCAAACAAAACCAAAAACATTACACATGTGTTGGAAAGATAGTACGTGTGACCCAGGTTAAATCTGTGTCACAGCATATGAGTCTTCGGGCACCACCAAAGCCACAGCCAGGTGTGGCCCCCAAAACCAAACAATAACAAAAATTTTTAAGGGGTGGAGAGATAGTATGTGGTAGGGCATTTGCCTTGCATACAGCTGTCCTGGTTCAAAACCTGGCATCCTATAAGGTTCCTGGAACACTGCCAGGTGTGATTCTTGAATTCAGAACCAGGAGTAACCATTGAGCATTGCGGGGTATGGCCCACTCCACCCCCAAAACAACACCTTCTTTAAAGTCCATGCAAATAAAGTTATTGCTTTGAGGACATGTGTTTGCTGACTTCCAACCTGAGAGCTGACTGACAAAAAAAAGTTCTTTCTCGACTGGTCAAAAATTATCAAAAAAAAAAAAAGTTAAAAGATGCATATAATAATTATATTTGGGGGGCACACCTGGAAGTGCTTAGGGATTACTTCTGGCTCAGTGCTCAGAAATAGCTCCTGGCAGGCACGGGGTATCATATGGGATGCCGGGAATCAAACCCATGTCCATCCTGGGTCAGCTAATGCAAGACAAATGCCCTACTGCGGTGCTATCTCTCCAGCCCATTACTTTCTAATATATATTGAGTGAATAGCAGTGTATTGTTAGGGAAAGTTCAAGTAATCTAGATTGTAGCCAAAGAATGGAAGAAAAAGTTTATTCATGGGGACTAAGAGGATAGTCTTGACAATTCTCAGCCCTGAAAAAGAGATCCACTCTGTGTTTAGGTCTTCAAATGCAGAAGTAAACAAGTGGGGAAGGATCTCTCTCCTTCCTAGGAGCCTGGAGCCTAGCAGTATGGGGTTCGGGAGGCCTCTGCCATACTGGAGGCCTTCTTAACCAGGCCTAGGGGGGGTGCGGGACTTGGGTGACCCCAGCACCCCTCTGCCGCCTTGCTCCAGATCTCCAGGGCTTCCTCGGGCCACGTGCCTGGGCAAGCCGATGAGTTGGGTCCCTTGGCGGAGCTTGAAGGTACCCTAGGCTTTCCCCCATTATCCATTCAGCTCCTTAGGGAGGGTCTGGGTGGGGCCCTGAACTTCTGGCCTCCCAGCTTCACTGATAATCTCTTTTCAGTGTATATTTTCAAAATCGCGCGGGGGGGGGGGGCACTAGATACATTAATAGTACTCACTATCATTGAATTATGTTTTTATGTATGCAGAATGTTCATTTTGTACTCTGCTCTTTTGCACACCCATACAAAAAGATCATTTTTCTCTTTTACTTCCTTAACCCCTATCATCTACTCCTCAATTACACTTTCTAACTTAAGTACTGTAGAGTCCTAAGTCACAGACCAAAGTGGTGCCCTGTAGTTAACACCGACCCAACTATTCCAAAAGGCATAAAAAGGACACGTATGTCTTTTCAACATTTTATGGGTGTTTTCTTTGACGGCTATAACTTTTGCTGAATATTTCCTTATACAGTGATGATTCCCCCCCCCCTTTTTTATCTTCTCTTTGTGAACTGCTCAATATGGAATTTGGTATGAAAGAATCCCTCAGTTTAATGCTTATGTTTGAACCAAGTTATGGGTATTGTTGGACGTGTTTTTACGCCCCCATATACTCTGATAATGCCACATGGCTCTATTTATTGTTTGCTTAGGCACACTAAAATGGAAAAATACTATACATACCAATAAGTTCTTATCTAATAGAGATGGAACACAGAAATCTTGTAGTGCAATGAGATTTTACACCCTGAACATTGACATGGCAATGACCTGGCACAGGCCTCAGAAGAATGGGCATTCTCCATTCATCCCTGATCTAAGGAAGACATCTACAAAACATCCAAGGTTGTCTATAACATCACCTGGAGGCAATCCTCTACCAGGGAAGACCCTACAGCTGCTCTGACATGGATCTACTCAAAAGAGACTTCCCTTAACACTGAAAAGACTTAACAAGAACAATGACCTCCTTACTGGACAGGGCTTGCTGTATTGCCCCTTAATTGTGAGGTGAAACTAGAGGATACTCCGCACCAGCCTGTAGGATGTGCAGATTCCAGGATCTTTAATACAGAAATCTTATGCCAACAATAGGACTATGTGAAAAATAAACCTGTATTGGCACTACAGACAATGACTTGGATTGAATAAACTAGTTTGCCTGAAGCCTAGAGTTGGTCTTATGCCAGGAAAATTTAGGGGTATGGTCTCCTTGTATTTAGACCAAGGCTATTCCTTTCTATGACCCCCATATTTTGGTGGGCCTATGCAAACAATATTTGCCACTCTAACACCGTTTTTACTGTGCCCTTTTGAATACCCCCCCAAAATACCGCTTAAACTTTTGATGTTAACTTAAACTAATATGTATGTGCATGAATATATAAAAATACTACGCCTTCAAAGTTAAGGAGTCACATAAATCTCATGGCTTTATGTTGCTTTGTGTACTGCTAAGAAATGTTATAATATACTACAATCTGAGGACTTGTGAACAACGTAATTGTACATGGGTTCTGCCTTATTTTTCTTAATTTTTTTTACTGTAAGTTCAATATTTAGGCGTCAGAAAGGGGATTTCTTCTGAGAACTCTGTTTATGGGCGATTGTTCTTTCACTGTAACTTTACCTTGTCCTCTTTGCATCATTATTTCTTAATGAAATTGGTGGTGGAATCCTGCACTGGTGAAGGGGGGTGTTCTTTACAAGACTGTAATCATACAACTACAATTGTATTTGTAATCACGGTGTTTAAATAAAGATAATTAAATTAAAAAATTAAAAAAAAACAAGTGGGTTTACACAAGCAAAATTGTAGTTAAGGCTAATGTGACGAACAAAGGGGTTTGCATTAAATTTTTACTTCTGTTTCTACACTCTGGTGATTTGGCTCTTTCTTGTGCTCAGAATTCTTCATCACCTTCCTTCATTCCCCCTTATGTCTATAAAGTTCTGCTAGTTTCTCTATTATTCCCAGATTTCCATCAATTTTCTTCACACTCTGATTCAGAAGATAGATTAATACATAAGAGTCTTTACTTGAAAGAGGCTTTACTTTGGGAGTTGAAAGGGAATCCCTGATATTTCTTTGAGATTAGAAGCAAATGTGTCACAGACGTTCCTTGAAAATGGCTAAGACTATCTTGATTACTTCTTTATTACTTCTAATGTTCAGCAGAAGAGAAATGAAGGAACCATAGAATGTTTTTTTTGATAGAAAGTCTGTTCCATTCACATGACATCACGTTGTGTAAACTCTCTTGAGATTGCAGACATTTTATACAAAGCATTGTTGAAGTTCACTGACCAAACTATGAAAATGATATGATAAGAATACCCTTCTTCATTAAAGTTTCAATCAGGGACTGGAAAAGACCTTGACTGCAACAGTGTTATCATTGAACAAGAAGAGAGACATGGGGCTGGAGAGATAGCATGGAGGTAGGGTGTTTACCTTGCATGCAAAGGACAGTGGTTTGAATCCTGGCATCCCATATGGTCCCCTGAGCCTGCCAGGAGCAATTTCTGAGTGTAGAGCCAAGAGGAATCCCTGAGAACTGTCAGGTGTGACCCAAAAACCAATTAAAAAGAGAGAGAGAGACAGAGAGAGACAGAGAGACAGAGAGAGACAGAGGCAATCTTCTAGGATTAGATTGGATAGATCATCCTCCAAAACACTTCCTGCAAGGCCTTTCCATAGGATTTATATGCAACCAGAGAGGCCACATACCTGATAAGGAAAAGGAAAGGAAAGGAAAGAGGCAAAGTCAAAAGTATTTGAGAAATTTGACTAGAAAAATTCTAGAAAAGAAGGACAAACAAGGGCCCGGAGAGATAGCACAGCGGCGTTTGCCTTGCAAGCAGCCGATCCAGGACCAAAGGTGGTTGGTTCGAATCCCGGTGTCCCATATGGTCCCCCATGCCTGCCAGGAGCTATTTCTGAGCAGATAGCCAGGAGTAACCCCTGAGCACCACCGGGTGTGCCCCCCCCCAAAAAAAAAGAAGGAAAAAAAAACCCAGAAAGGTCAGAGAGATAGGTAAATAGGTAAGAGACTTGTCTTGCATGAAGCTGACCTGGCTTGATTCCTCATTTAGTCCCTTGAGCATCACCAGGAATGATTCCTGACCAAAGAACTAGAAGTAAGCCCTAAACATAGTTGGGTATGGCCCACAAACAAAACCAAACATAAAACCACAGAGATATGACATCATTGGATTCTGACAGGCAAGAGCAAGGCATGCTTCAAAAGGGATCAAGGGAACAAAGAAGAAAAAGAAGCAGCACAAGGAATAAGGGTAGAAAGAGTGAAACAGATGGCTGAGAGAAGGATCAGGATCCATGTACCTAAGGCCATCATCATCAAAGCGAGGATAGGTCTATATTCTTCTCTCCCCCCAGGAAATGTTTCCTTAAAGCAGCTGTCAGTTTGAGAAGTATCTGCCTCACCTATTAATTCATTTGTTCAACTTTATTTAGAAGAAAATCATATCATCCTCTGCAGTTGCCCCTACTATTATTATAATTCTTTATGGGAAACTAGGCAAGAGCCACAGATACCACTGTGATGAGTCTGGCTATAGCTGGAATACAGATTGATCTCTCCCTGTTGTTTTGCCATGAGCTGATAGATGAGGAACTCTGCTGCATCAGATAAGATAGTGAAAGTAGAGTGGCAGTATGAGAGAAAATATAGTGAGAAGTATTCACTTATATCACTTAACATGATTATCTGCTAGAAATGAGAGCCACTGTGGTTATTTGCAGTGACTGAGCTTTTTGTGTGACATTTCACCAGATAACTCAAGCCAAAATCATTGTTCTACTTTGGACTTAGTGTTGTGTGTAAATTGGTTTAGATCTCTATTTAAAGTCCTGATACTAAGTATAAGTGTATTTGTTTATAAAAGTAAGTAAACAATGACTGTTGCTTAGCTAGTTTTGTGATATTCAAATCCTAATATCTGCACACCCAAAATATAAAATTAAAAAAGAAAAGAAATATATTATCTTTTACTTTTGGACCCCAAAGTAAATCCTTCTGTAATCTCTATAATAAAACTATTCTTTTCTCTTTTTTTAGTTTTTCTGGGCATGCCCAGGGTTATTTAGGACTTGCTCTTGGCTCTGTGCTCAAAGATCACTCTTGGCAGGGTTCAAGAGACTATACTGGGTGCTGGGGATCAAACCCGTCAGTGGTATACAAAACAAGTTCCCTACCTACTACACTATCTCTGGCTCCACCATTTTTTCCCCAACTCTCCAAATTGTTAACATGATACAGACATTAAATAGAATATGTAACAGTACATGGGCTGCACCATTACAATACAGAATAAAATTCCAATTGTTTATAAATCTAACTGGTTTAGTAGGTGAGATACTATTTTATGCTTCCATTTTCTCCAGAGGGTACAGACGTCCTGTTTACTTTTCTCTCTTTCCATAAAAATAAATATCTGAGACTCTGAACTAACAAACTAGTCATAATTTTTTTGCCCTATTATTTTTTTTCTGTGAATTGCACACTTGTGAGTGCATGTCTTATGGTGTTCATGAACTATTACTGACTGTTCATAGGTCACTCACTGCAGTGTTTAGGAGATTTCAAATGGTTCTGGAGATTAATTAGGTTAGTCATATGCAATCAGGAATCTTTATCTCTATACTATCTCTTTGGCCATTTGAATTTTTTTGTTTGTTTTTGGGCCACATCCGGTGATACTAAGGGGTTACTCCTGGCTCAGAAATTGCTCCTGGCTTGGGGGGCCATTTGGGACATCAGGGGATTGAACTGCTGCCCGTCCTAGGTTAGCATGTGCAAGGCAAGTGCCCTACTGCTTACACCATCACTCCACCCCCTGAAATTTTTTTAACAACTGAAAATCACTAATTTTTTTTTCATTTTACTTGTGGGCCACACTTAGAAATGCATAGGGGTCAGTCCTGGCAGTCTGGAGTCATTCCTGGCAGTGCCTGGGGACCATATGGTGTCATGATTGAATGGGGGATCATCCACATACAATTATCTTGATGTTGGTACTGTTTCCAGTCCCCCAGCACATTTTTATACACCCCCCTTGTCTTCCATCCCCTCGTCTTTTCAGAAAAATTTAATTCTGTTGCCTTTGTCTCCTGGTTTAGGTTGTTTTGTTTGGTCATACCCAGTGGTGCTTATAGTCTATACCCAGCTTGTATGAGCAGTTGCTCCTGTCAGACACAGGAAATCATTTGGTGCTGGTAATGAACATGGGGTTCCTGAATGTAAAGCAGGCTGTAAAGCAGGTATTCTTTGAGTCATCTCCCTGCCCTGTTTTAGTCTTTTAGTTATTTTTTTCTTTTTTATCAATTTTATATCCTTGTTGAACATGAGGGGATGGAGGGAAACATATTCCCCCCTTGTTATTTTTTGTTTTTGTTTTTTGGGTCACACCCGGCAGTGCTCAGAGGTTACTCCTGGCTCCATACTCAGAAATCATTCCTGGCAGGCTCAGGGGACCATCTGGGATGCCGGGATTCAAACCAATAACCTTCTGGAGGAAAGGCAAACACCTTACCTCCATGCTATCTATCTGGCCCCTTATTTTGCTTTGTGTATTCTTTCCATTTTTTTTTGTGTATGAAAATGCATCTTTTATAGCTGAATAATGTTTTATTACACAAATAGCACATATTTATCTATTGCTGGATATGTATGTATATATAAATTTTTCTGGTGCTGGGGATCAAACCCATAGTAGTTCAGATATGCAAAGAATGGAATTAAGTACCATTTCTTGCTGTACCACAGCTTTTATTTTGTCTACACCAGGATGCTCAGGGCTTGCAACCGCCCTCTGTTCAGGGATGACTCCTGGTGGGGCTTAGGAGACCCTCTGGGGTGCTGAAGATGGAACCTGGATTTGCCAAATGCAAGGAAAACGTTTTACTTGCTGTGTCCCTTATATCATATCTTTTTTTTTTTGGTTTTTGGTTTTTGGGTCACACCTGGCAGCGCTCAGGTGTTACTCCTGGCTCTACGCTCAGAAATCGCTCCTGGCAGGCTCAGGGGACCGGGATGCTGGGATTCGAATCACTGACCCGCATGCAAGGCAAACACCTTACCTCCATGTTATCTCTCCCGCCCCCATCTCTCTCTCTCTCTCTCTCTCTCTCTCTCTCTCTCTCTCTCTCTCTCTCAGGGGTTACTCCTGGCTATGCGCTCAGAAGTTGCTCCTGGCTTGGGGGACCATATGGGACGCCGGGGGATCGAACTGCGGTCCGTCCAAGGCTAGCGCAGGCAAGGCAGGCACCTTACCTCTAGCGCCACCGCCCGGCCCCTCTCTCTTTTTTAAACCTAAAGATCTATTGGCAACATCTACTCCAGTATGTACTTTCACTGGAAAAGTGATTCGTTCTCAAACTTTTCAGCTACTGTAGTTTCAAGAATATTCCTTTTATTCATCATCCAGCCAGCAATCATCGAATACAGTTTACCCACTTTAATTTACTTTCACAGCTTCTCAATGAGGCAAAGGGAAAAAAAAACAAACATGAAAATAAAATGCATGGCCACATGACAGAAATGAGCAGGTGCTTAAATTTAGGATGCTACAGTTTTAAAAGCTTTAAAGTTGGGGGTGTGGGAGGAGAAAGATGGGGTGCATTGGTGGTGGGAATGTGGAGGGGGTGTTCTTTTTTGTGACTGAAACCCAACTACAGTCATATTTATAAGCACGGTGTTTAAATAAAAGATAAAGAAAATCATTTAAAATAAAAAAAATGTAATGCTTAAGTTTTAGACGCCACAAAATGAC